>NC_069503.1:468334750-468634750 GCF_027579735.1 Bombina bombina
GGACCCCGCCGCAACCTATATTAAACTTATTAACCCCTAATCTGCCCCCCCCTACACCTATAATACATTTATTAAACCCTATCCTGCCCCCCCTACACCGCCGCCACTGTAATAAAATTATTAACCCCTAACCCTAAGTCTAACACTAACCCTAACACCCCCCCTAACTTAAAGGGACACTATAACCAAACATTTTCTTTCATGATTAAGGTAGAGAATACAATTTTGAACAACATTCCAATTTACTTCTATTACCTAATTTGCTTCATTCTTTAGATATACTTTAATGAAGAAATAGCAATGCACACGGTGAACCAGTCACAGGAGGCTTCTATGTGCAGCTACCAATCAGCAGCTACTAAGCATATCTAGATATGCTTTTCAGCAAAGAATATCAAGAGAATGAAGCAAAATAGATAATAGAAGTAAATTAGAAAGTTGTTTATAATTGTATGCTCTTTCTAAATCGTGAAAGAAAAAATTTGGGTTTCATGTCCCTTTAAATATTAATTAAATAAATCTAAATAATATTTCTATTATTAACTAAATTAATCCTATTTAAAACTAAATACTTACCTTTAAAATAAACCCTAATATAGCTACAATATAAATAATAATGATATTGTAGCTATCTTAGGATTTATTTTTATCTTACAGGTAACTTTCAATTTATTTTAACTAGGTACAATAGCTATTAAATAGTTATTAACTATTTAATAGCTTACCTAGCTAAAATAAACTGAAATTTACCTGTAAAATAAATCCTAACCTAAGTTACAATTACACCTAACACTACACTATACTTTAATAAATTATTTCTATTTAAAACTAAATACTTACCTGTAAAATAAACCCTAAGATAGCTACAATGTAATTAATAATTACATTGTAGCTATTTTAGGATTTATATTTATTTTACAGGTAACTTTGTATTTATTTTAGCTAGCTAGAATAGTTATTAAATAGTTATTAACTATTTAATAACTACCTAGCTAATAGAAATACAAAATTACCTGTAAAATAAAACCTAACCTAAGTTACAATTACACCTAACACTACACTATCATTACATTAATTAAATACATTAACTACAAATAACTACAATTAAATACAATTACATAAACTAACTAAAGTACAAAAAATAAAAAAAGCTAAGTTACAAAAAATAAAAAAAATAAGTTACAAACATTTAAAAAATATTACAACAATTTTAAACTAATTACACCTAATCTAAGCCCCCTAATAAAATAACAAAACCCCCCAAAATAAAAAAACTCCCTACCCTATTCTACATTAAAAAAGTTCAAAGCTCTTTTACCTTACCAGCCCTTAAAAGGGCCTTTTGTGGGGCATGCCCCAAAGAAAACTGCTCTTTTTCCTGTAAAAGAAAAATACAACCCCCCCCAACATTAAAACCCGCATACCCCTAATCTAACCCAAACCCCCCTTAAAAAAACCTAACACTACCCCCCTGAAGATCATCCTACCTTGAGTCGTCTTCACTCAGCCGAGCCACCGATGGAACCGAAGAGGAGATCCGGAGCGGCAGAAGTGATCCTCCAAGGGGCACTGAAGAAGTCTTCTATCCGATGAAGTGATCCACCAGGCGGCGCTGAAGAATTCTTCCATCTGGGCGATGTCATCTTCCAAGCGGCGCTGAAGAAGTCTTCCATCCGGGCGATGTCATCTTCCAAGCAGGGTCTTCAATCTTCTTTCTTCAGGATCCATCTTCATCCCGCCGACGCGGAACATCCTTCTTTCCCGACGGACTACCGACGAATGAAGGCTCCTTTAAGGGACGTCATCCAATATGGCGTCCCTTCAATTCCGATTGGCTGATAGGATTCTATCAGCCAATCGGAATTAAGGTAGGAAAAATCTGATTGGCTGATTAAATCAGCCAATCAGATTGAAGTTCAATCCGATTGGCTGATCCAATCAGTCAATCAGATTGAGCTCACATTCTATTGGCTGTCCGTCGGGAAAGAAGGATGTTCCGCGTTGGCGGGACGTAGATGGATCCTGAAGAAAGAAGATTGAAGACCTCGCTTGGAAGATGACATCGCCCCGATGGAAGACTTCTTCAGCGCCGCTTGGAAGATGACATCACCCGGATGGAAGACTTCTTCAGCGCCGCCTGGAGGATCACTTCATCGGATAGAAGACTTCTTCAGCGCCCCTTGGAGGATCACTTCTGCCGCTCTGGATCTCCTCTTCGGTTCGATCGGTGGCTCGGCTGAGTGAAGACGACTCAAGGTAGGATGATCTTCAGGGGGGTAGTGTTAGTTTTTTTTAAGGGGGGTTTGGGTTAGATTAGGGGTATGTGAGTGGTGGGTTTTAATGTTGTTGGGGGGTTGTATTTTTCTTTTACAGGCAAAAGAGCAGTTTTCTTTGGGGCATGCCCCACAAAAGGCCCTTTTAAGGGCTGGTAAGGTAAAAGAGCTTTGAACTTTTTTAATGTAGAATAGGGTAGGATTTTTTTTATTTTGGGGGGCTTTGTTATTTTATTAGGGGGCTTAGATTAGGTGTAATTAGCTTAAAATTGTTGTAATATTTTTTAAATGTTTGTAACTTATTTTTTTTTTTTTGTAACTTAGCTTTTTTTATTTTTTGTACTTTAGTTAGTTTATGTAATTGTATTTAATTGTAGTTATTTGTAGTTAATTTATTTAATTAATGTAATGATAGTGTAGTGTTAGGTTTAATTGTAACTTAGGTTAGGATTTATTTTACAGGTAATTTTGTATTTCTTTTAGCTAGGTAGTTATTAAATAGTTAATAACTATTTAATAACTATTCTAACTAGCTAAAATAAATACAAAGTTACCTGTAAAATAAATATAAATCCTAAAATAGCTACAATGTAATTATTAATTACATTGTAGCTATATTATGGTTTATTTTACAGGTAAGTATTTAGTTTTAAATAGGAATAATTTATTAAAGTATAGTGTAGTGTAAGGTGTAATTGTAACTTAGGTTAGTTTTTATTTTACAGGTAAATTTCTCTTTATTTTAGCTAGGTAGCTATTAAACAGTTAATAACTATTTAATAGCTATTGTACCTAGTTAAAATAAATTGAAATTTGCCTGTAAAATAAAAATAAATCCTAAGATAGCTACAATATAATTATTATTTATATTCTAGCTATCTTAGGTTTTATTTTAAAGGTAAGTATTTAGTTTTAAATAGGATTAATTTAGTTAATAATAGAAATATTATTTAGATTTATTTAATTAATATTTAAGTTAGGGGGGGTGTTAGGGTTAGTGTTAGACTTAGGTTTAGGGGTTAATACATTTATTACAGTGGCGGCGGTGTAGGGGGGGCAGGATAGGGGTTAATAAATGTATTATAGGTTGTGACGGTGTAGGGGGGCAGATTAGGGGTTAATAAGTTTAATATAGGTTGCGGCGGGTCCAGGAGCAGCGGTTTAGGGGTTAAACTATTTATTTAGTTGCGGCGAGGTGCAGGATCAGCAGGATAGGGGTTAATAACTTTATTATAGAAGGCGGCGGTATAGGGGGGGCAGGATAGGGGTTACTAGGTATAATGTAGGTTGTGACGGTGTAGGGGGGCAGATTAGGGGTTAATAAGTTTAATATAGGTTGCGGCGGGGTCTAGGAGCGGCGGTTTAGGGGTTACTAACTTTATTGAGTTGCGGGAGGCTCCGGGGGCACCGGTATAGCAGAAGAGCAGCGAGATCGGATGAGTGATAACTCTCACAGTCCGCTGCTCATCGCCCCGTACTTGGTGCGGGGCTTTTTGACAGATTTATTGATAACTTAGGCAAATTTTTTCAGGTCCGCGGCGGCGATGGTAGGCGAGCTTAGGCGGGCGTATTGAACCAGCGAAGGCAGGAAAGTTGACAAGTTGATAACTAGGCCTCCGAATCTCTACTCTGGTTAATTTTCTGAGTGTTAGTTGCTACAGTGAGCTTTCGGTATCAATAACCAGGCACTTGTATTCGCTAGTTATTTATCGTGGGGCACGCAAACGTGATAATTTATCACTCCACTTGTAATCTAGCCATAAATGTTCAATTTTAGATTTTAATATATTGGTGATATAGATAGACTTTTCCCAAGAATTTTTGTTGAATCCTACAAGAAATGTTTCAGACTTTCAGGCCCCAATGATCGAAAGTGCTACAAGGGGGCAAAAAAATTCTAAGGGAATCCGCCGCTATTTCGAGCGAGCCTGACGGAATATTCCAAGATTCCGAGATAGCGGCATCGCCGAGAGGTCATGCCATTGCTCGGCGATGCTGGCTTTAGGCAACTCCCAGCATGATTAAGGGAATGGATCCCGAAACGTTGCATGTTTTAATGTTTGTACCAGAATAAACCTCTTTTCATTTATTTGGTGCTGTGGACACTCTTTTTGTTGGAATACTGAGAGGAAGGCAGTCTCCTCTACCCCACCGGTCACCACTAACCCTGAGTTGAAAAAGGGAATTTGGGAACTTAAGGTGCTGTTTGTGCATTGTTTTGTGCTATCCAGCATTGCCAACCATATTGGTGATGTATAGTAAAATAATTCCTAGAATAAAACTGCCTAACGGCTAATCCTAATACCCCTAAAGCGAAGTACCCCTCAATTGCAACTAACACTACACTAATAAAATCTAAACTACCACATACCCACCTCAAGTCACTAACTATTAACCTCTAAACCTCCACATACCCACCGCAATTATCTATCTATTAACCTCTAAATTGCCACATACCCACCTAGAAGTATCGATCTATTAATGCCTAAGCCGTCACATACCCAATGCAAGTATCTATCTATTAAACCCTATGCCGCCACATACCCACCACAAGTTGCTAACTTTTATCCTCTAAACCACCACATACCCACCGCAATCAGCTATTATCCCTATGTCACTAAAAAAATAAACTATGCCGCCATATACCCACCACAATCAACTAACTATTAACCCCTATGCCGCCATATACCCACCGTAATAAACTAACTATTAACCCATATGTCGCTAACTATAAACCCCTAGGCTGCCATATACCCACCGCAATCAACTAACTATTAACCCCTATGCCACCATATATCCACTACAATTAACTAACTATTAACCCCTTTGCTACCATATACTCACTACAATCAACTATTAACCCCTTATGCCACCATATACCCACCACAATCAACTATTAACCCCTATGTCACCATATACCCACTGCAATCGTGAACTATTAACCTCTAAACCACCACATACCCACCGCAATCAGCTATTACCCCTATGTCACTAAAAAAAGAAACAATGCCGCCATATACCCCCACAATAAACTAACTATTAACCCCTATGCTGCCATATACCCACCGCAATCAACTAACTATTAACCCCTATGTTGCTAACTATTAACCCCTATGCCACCATATACCCACCACAATCAACTAACTACTAACCCCTATGCCACCATATACCCACCGCAATCAACTAACTGTTAACCCCTATGTCGCCATATACCCACTGCAATTGCTAACTATTAACCTCTAAACCACCACATACCCACCGCAATCAGCTATTACCTCTATGTCACTAAAAAAATAAACTATGCCGCCATATACCCAGCACAATCAACTAACTATTAACCCCTATGCTGCCATATACCCACAGCAATGAACTATTAACCCCTATGCCACCATATACCCACCACAATCAACTAACTATTAACCCCTATGCTGCCATATACCCACTACAATCAACTAACTGTTAACCACTATGTCGCTAACTATAAACCCCTATGCTGCCATATACCCACCGCAATCAACAAACTATGAACCCCTATGCCACCATATACCCACCACAATCAACTAACTATTAACCCCTATGCTGCTATATACCCACTACAATCAACTAACTATTAACCACTATGTCGCTAACTATAAACCCCTATGCTGCCATATACCCACCGCAATCAACAAACTATTAACCCGTATGCCACCATATACCCACCACAATCGACTAACTATTAACCCCTATGCTGCCATATACCCAATACAATCAACTAACTATTAACCACTATGTCGCTAACTATAAACCCCTATGCTGCCATATACCCACCGCAATCAACTAACTATTAACCCCTATGCCACCATATACCCACCACAATCAATGAACTATTAACCCCTATGCCACCATATACTCACTACAATCAACAAACTATTAACTCCTATGCTGCCATATACCCACAGCAATCAACTAACTGTTAACCACTATGTCGCCATATACCCACCGCAATTGCTAACTATTAACCTCTAAACCACCACATACCCACCGCAATCAGCTATTACCTCTATGTCACTAAAAAAATAAACTATGCCGCCATATACCCAGCACAATCAACTAACTATTAACCCCTATGCTGCCATATACCCACAGCAATCAACTAACTATTAACCACTATGTCGCTAACTATAAACCCCTATGCCACCATATACCCCCGCAATCAACTATTAACCCCTATGCTGCCATATACTCCCCGCAATCAACTAACTATTAACCCCTATGCTGCCATATACCCACAGCAATCAACTATTAACCCCTATGCCGCCATATACCCACCTCAATCAACTATTAACCCCTATGCCACCAATCAGCAAGCATAATCCAGGTGCTGAACCAAAAATTGGCTTACATTCTTGCTTTTCAAATAAAGATAGCAAGAGAATGAAGAAAAATTGATAATAGGAGTAAAATAGAAAGTTACTTAAAATTGTATGCTCTATCCGAATCGTGAAAAAAAAAATTAGGTTTAGTATCCCTTTAAGTTAGCTGCTAATTTGTCAGATCTGACCAGATTCACACTAAAATCTATTACTGAATATCCATTTCTATTTAAGTATGAAGAATTTTAATAATAGCAGAAGTAGTCAGCACTCTCTGAAACTTTGTTTATTGCATGACAGTGACGTTGCAGACCAGCAATTGTAATGTGAAATACAAACATATATACTTAATAGCCCCACCCCCTGTGCAAAAACCCCCACCAAAAAGGTTGTCATAGCAACCTATGTCAACATATAGTCATGTGATACTCAGTGTCAATACATATAAAACTCATCTTACTAAAGAAATAAGTGTAAAATAAAATATACAATGAATCAAGTTGACCATATATAGTGAACAGATATAGTGAAAATAAAGGACAAAGGGGCCGAATTATCAAGCTCTGAATGGAGCTTAATGCCCCTGTTTCCACGCAAGTCTTCACGCTCGCTGGAAACAGCAGTTATGAAGCAGCCGTCTAAAGACCGCTGCTCCATAACTTGTCCCCCTGCTCTTAGGTTGCAGACATCAATCCGCCCGATCCAATACGATTGGGGAGGTTGACACCCCCTTCTAGCGGCCATTTGGCCGTGAATCTGCAGGGGGCGTCATTGCACAAGCAGTTCACAAGAACTGCTTGTGCAATGATAAATGTCGACAGAGTATGCTGTCAGCATTTATCGATGTGCAGCGAACATGAAACGCTACATAAATCGGCCTCATGGTATCAGATCAGAATTACTGTCAAAAAATGCCTATATACAACAATGTACTGAAAATGGTAATATAAGCCCATTAAATAAAATTTCAGTTCACTTTATTGCTTTATCAACATGATGTAGGATAATCTATTTTAATGAGCTCGTACCTAAAAATCTGTGGTGTCACTCCTATAGTAAACAATTCACATCCCGATCACTTTAGAATACAGATCAAACAGACTGCAATCACATCTCTGAAATGCCCATTTAGCACGGCAATTCTGCTTCATGACTACACCTACATTGCATACCTCTACCGGTTATGTTATAGATCTATTCAACGCAAGTATTTTGTGAGATAATTGTGGTATTCTTACTTAATGTAACCATAGCGTGTGTTGTTGATCCGTTCTGATGGCGGCCTCAAAATCCTCCCTACCTCCACGTCATAATGATGTATGTGTTCTGCCCCATTACTAGTCACCTTTCGATACCTGCTTGAGTTACCCAAATCATTGGACATAGTCACATGTAACAGTAACATGAACATCAATATATGTATACATTTGAGATCTATGCTTTTTGCTTCACGAAACAGGTAAGCAGAGCTCTGAGGACACGCTATCCCGATGCGCATTAACTTGAATTGCGCTCAAGCGATTGCATTTACTTTTAACTTGTAATATGAGCAATAAACCCTACGGGCTCAAACATCCAGAATAAACCCCTTCTTGCGTATAACTGCTAGCGCCCCACTCATAATCTGGCCCTTAATTGACTCTTTTCACTACAAAGTTTCTCTGATTGAAATCTCTCTAATGCCAAGTTACTAAAAAGAGATTACTTTAAAAAGTGGACAGACAAATCTCATGGTTTGAGAAACATATGGCTAGATTATGAGTTTTTGTCGGTAAGGCTGTGCAGTGCTAACGCTCCTTTTTTTCTCACCGCTCACTTAAGACAACGCTGGTATTATGAGTTTTCTGCAAGCTGGCGTTAGCCTCAGAAAAGTGAGTGTTCAGCAAAATTTAGCTCCACATCTCACCTCAATACCAGCGTTGCTAACGGTAGCGGTAAGCAGGTAAAACATGCTCGTGCACAATTTCCCCATAGGAAACAATGGGGCTGAGCTGGCTGAAAAAAACTAACACCTGCAAAAAAGCAGCGTAAAGCTCCTAACGCAGCCCCATTGTTTCCTATGGGGAAAGAAAATTTACGTTTACACCTAACACCCTAACATGAACCCCAAGTCTAAACAGCCCTAATCTTACACTTATTGACCCCTAATCTGCCGCCCCCGACATCGTCGCCACCTACATTATATTATTAACCCCTAATCTGCCGCTCCGGACACCGCCACCACCTACATTATACTTATGAACCCCTAATCTGATGCCCCCAACATCACCGAACCCTACATTTTATTTATTAACCCCTAATCTGCCCCCCCAATGTCGCCACAACTATATTAAATGTATTAACCCCTAATCTGCCGCTGCCAACGTCGCCGCCACTATAATAAATTTATTAACCCCTAAACCTAAGTCTAACCCTAACACCCCGCTAACTTAAATATAATTTAAATACATAAAAATAAATTTACTATAATTAACTAAATTATTCCTATTTAAAACTAAATACTTACCTATAAAATAAACCCTAAACTGGCTACAATATAACTAATAGTTACATTGTAGCCATCTTAGGGTTTATTTTTATTTTACAAGCAACTTTGTATTTATTTTAACTAGGTACAATAGTTATTAAATAGTTATTAACTATTTAATAACAACCTAGTTAAAATAAGTACAAATTTACCTGTAAAATAAACCCTAACCTAAGTTACAATTACACCTAACACTGCACAATAATTAAATTGATTACCTAAACTAACTACAATTAATTACAATTAAATTAAATAAACTAAATTACGAAAAAAAATAAACACTAAATTACAGAAAATAAAAAAGAAATTACAAATTTTTAAACTAATTACACCTAATCTAATCCCCCTAATAAAATAAAAAAGCCCCCCAAAATAAAAAAAATCCCTACCCTTTACTAAATTACAAATAGCCCTTAAAAGGGCCTTTTGCGGGGCATTGCCCCAAAGTAATCAGCTCTTTTACCTGTAAAAAAAAAATACAATACATTAAAACCCACCACCCACACACCCAACCCTACTCTAAAACCCACCCAATCCCCCCTTAATAAACCTAATAAATTTAGGTAGGTGGCGGCAATGTTAGGGCCGGCAGATTAGGGGTTAATAAAATGTAACTAGTGTTTGCGAGGCGGGAGTGCAGCGGTTTAGGGGTTAATATATTTATTAAAGTTGTGGCGATGTCCGGTCGGCAGATTAGGGGTTAAACATTTTAGTTAAGTGTTTGCAATGTGGGGGGGGGGCTCGGTTTAAGGGTTAATAGGTAGTTTATGGGTGTTAGTGTACTTTTAGCACTTTAGTTAAGAACTACTGACTTTTAAATGCGGTAGGAGTCTGGACAGGAGAGGGTCTACCGCTCACTTTTTCAAGCAATCGTAGTAGTAATACCGGCGTTAGGAAAATCCCATTATAAAAATAGGATACGCAATTGACGTAAGGGGATTTGCGGTATGCTAAAATTGCGGAAGAAAAGTGAGCGGTACACCTGTACCTGCCTGACTCGTAATACCAGCAGGCGTTAAAAAGCAGCGTTGGGACCCCTCAATGCTGCTTTTTAAGGCTAACGCAAGACTCATAATCTAGGCGATAGAAAATAACTTAGGAATTACATGAATAAATGTTTTTTACAGTTTAAAAGGAAAAGAATAATGTGCACTTGGTTGTCCTTACTACATTATAATTGGTGTGGTGTGAAGTGTAACTCATTAACAACTTAGCTGCCAAACAGGAATGAAATACATTGTTACAACTGTATTGAAAGTCAGCCAAGCTCTTTCAGTCAAGGAGTTAACATCTCAAACTTTTCCATGTGCTATAACTGATTTTTATTGCCTAGTTTTATTCTTAAGCATTCATATCAGTTTTGTTTTCTTCTGTTTACATCTGCTACTGGAAAAAAAAATCTTAGGTAGGGCAATGCCCATGCTGTCAATATTGAGAAGCTGCCACTGGTTACTTCCCAAGAAAAATGCAAATTATTTTAATATTATTTTATACCATATTGAGGGTTAATTATATATTGGTGTGTGCAGTATTACTTTATATGTCTGAGCTAATACATAAAGGGACATGAAATCCAAAAAATGTTATTACATTTTTCATACAGAGAATACAATTTAAAAAAAGTTTCCAAAGAACTTCTATTATCAATTTTTTTTCATTCTCATGTCATTTTTTGTTGAAGAGCTCTAAGTAGGAAGTGTGCACATTTCTGGAGCTCTACATGACAGAAAATAGTGCTGCCACCTAGTGCTATTGCTAATGTATAACATTGTTGCAAAACTGCTGCCATATATTGCTGTAGACACATGCACACTCCTGAACTTACTTTCCTGCTTTTCAAGAAAGGATAACAAGAAAACTAAGATAATTTGATTATAGAACTACATCTGAAAGTTGTGTAAAATTGTATGTTCTATCTGAATCATGACAGAAAAATTGTGGGTTTTATGTCCATTTAATAATAATAATACATCAATAATAAAGTGTGTCAAATGTATCTCAATTTTCTAAAGAACTCATTGTGAAATTCAATATTTACAATGATCAATCACTATATTTAACTATTCTAACAACATGGTAATAAATTGCAATTCCATAATAATAATGGATATCAAACAATTGCAAGCATAGATTTATCCCAATATATATATATATATATATATATATATATATATATATATATATATATATATATATATATATATATATATATATATATATATAAGTTAAATTTATGTGTGGCACAATTATTGGCACCCTTTTAGTCAATATATTTTGCTACCTCTGTTTGCCAAGAAAACAGCTAAGTCTTCTCCTATAATGCCTGATGATGTTGGAGAATACATGGCAATGGATCTTAGACTATTCCTCCATACAGAATATCTCCAGATCCTTCAAATGTTGAGGTCAATGCTGGAGGACCCTCCTCTTCAGTTCACTCAACAGGTTTTCTATGGGGTTCAAGTCAGGGCACTGGTATAGCCATGTCAGGACCTTGATTTTGTTGTCAGTAAACCATTTTTTCCTTGATTTAATTTTTTTTTTTTTTAATCATTGTCCTGCTGGAAGATCTACCCATGGCCCATTTTAACCGTTCTGGCAGAGGCAGTTAGGTGTTCATTTAATATCTGTTAGTATTTGGAACAAAATGTCCATGTTCTCTGGCAGAAAAACAGCCCCAAAACATTAAAAAGCCACCACTATATTTTACTGTGTGCATGAGGTACTTTTCCATAAGGCTACCTCTCTGTGGCCTAGATTTGGAGTTTGGCGTTAGCCGTGAAAACCAGCGTTAGAGGCTCCTAACGCTGGTTTCTTACGGACTCTGGTATTTAGAGTTCAGTTACCGACACTCAAAAATTCCCCAACGCTCAAATTTCTACCGACACCTCAGACCCAGTAGTAAACATATACCGACAAAATAAACATTCACGAATCACAAAACAAATATTACACAAAGTACACTTACACTCATACAAACACTACACTATATTTATTTTTAAGATTTAATAATTTTTCATCAAAATACAAACGATCAAAGTTGCGAGATCTCAGGTGTAAGAAAAAAAAATACACAAATCCATTTTCCCATTGACTTACATTGACACACGGGAAAAGACCCTCATATACCTACATCTAACTAATAACATTATCACAAATATACATTCATCGATGCATACAAACAATATACACCACATGACATACAAAAAATATTTATTTATTACAAAAAGAACACGATTTAGTTACTTTTTCACGCAAGCTCATGACGTCACTCACTTTACAAGGAAAACCAGTCTTAGAAAAAAAAAATTACCAAATTTTAGAGCCTCCATTGACTTCTATTGGGAAGACGTGCTCGTGCACGCGAAACCCACATTTCCCTAACGCACGCAAATAGCGTAGACAGAAAAACTCCAAATACCAGCGCAAGAAAATACATACTTTTATGCGTTAGACCCAGCTATGATAAATAGATCAAGAAATGAATATTTCCCTATGGTGGATTTATGGATTTTACTTATTGAATATTCACAACACCATTAAATTGTTTCAGACTTTTATATTACATCAACTACAAATCAACATCACTAGTAACAAACTTTTTGTTATCAAAATATTACATTTAAACGGACACCAAAATAATGTAAACTTTTCAGGATTCACAAACACTACACAATGGGAAACAATTCTCATTTACCTTTATTATTGCATTTCAGTTATTCAACTCATATGCTTGCAGGAACAGCATATCTACATAGGCTTAACACATGATCAGTCATGGATGCACATACATTACTTTTAACATTCACTCATACATGTGCATTCAAATGATGGGGGAAAAAACACATTACATTCTCTATAGGAATCACAAAACAGAACATATGGATTTTACTGTACTTTTAACATCATGATTCCATCACCAGAAACCATTAGGAATTACGTACAACAAGAACATCATTACACCAGATTACAGATGTCACTTTATGGGAAGGAACAACAATGCCAGACCGCTATATAGAAGTCAGCATATGTGGGACACAATCACAATATATACGTACATGTACATAACACGCATCACCCATCACGCAACCACAAAGCACACATTTAGATTTTAGTCAGCACACAATAACAATGTAGTCAAATACAACAACACAATGAGGATTTCAGAACTACATAGGCAGGTTAATAATATGATGACGTCATTAGAAGATTCAACCATACACATCACAGATTCACGACTGTACCGCCCCTTTCGGAACTTTAACACTCAATACTACAATACAACATATACGTAAAGAACAGTTTGGAACAGCATTATTAGGGAGATTTGAATGGGATAATTAATAAATATTGTCAGATCGCAAATCACTTATATATATAATACTACAGATGACAGCCGGAAGTTATTCAGCATTAGTGCGATTTGAAAGGGATGCATACAATATTGACATCTCGGCAATCACTTATATATACAATACTACAAATGACAGCCGGAAGTCCATCAGTATTAGTGCGATTTGAAAGGGACGCATACAATATTGACAGCTCGGCAATCACTTATATATACAATACTACAGATGACAGCCGGAAGTTATTCAGTATTAGTGCCATTTAAATGGGATGCATACAATATTGACTGCTCGGCAATCACTTATATATACAATACTACATATGGCAGACGGGAAGTTCTGAATTCTTATTGCGATTTGAAAGGGACGCATACAATATTGACAGCTCGGCAATCACTTATATATACAATACTACAGATGGCAGACGGGAAGTTCTGAATTCTTATTGCGATTTGAAAGGGACGCATACAATATTGAGAGCTCGGCAATCACTTATATATACAATACTACAGATGGCAGACGGGAAGTTCTGAATTATTATTGCGATTTGAAAGGGACGCATACAATATTGACATCTCGGCAATCAATTATATATACAATACTACAGATGACAGCCGGAAGTTATTCAGTATTAGTGCGATTTGAAAGGGACGCATACAATATTTACAGCTCGGCAATCACTTATATATACAATACTACAGATGGCAGACGGGAAGTTCGGAATTATTATTGCGATTTTAAAGGGACGCATACAATATTGACATCTCGGCAAACACTTATATATACAATACTACAGATGACAGCCGGAAGTTATTCAGTATTAGTGCGATTTGAAAGGGACGCATACAATATTGACATCTCGGCAATCACTTATATATACAATACTACAGATGACAGCCGGAAGTTATTCAGTATTAGTGCGATTTGAAAGGGACGCATACAATATTGACATCTCGGCAATCACTTATATATACAATACTACAGATGGCAGATGGGAAGTTCGGAATTATTATTGCGATTTGAAAGGGACGCATACAATATTGACATCTCGGCAATCACTTATATATACAATCCTACAGATGGCAGACGGGAAGTTCGGAATTATTATTGCGATTTTAAAGGGACGCATACAATATTGACTGCTCGGCAATCACACATATATATACAATACTACAGATGGCAGATGTTAATTTATCGTTTACAAACAATATTGCAGCAACATTGATCGATCAGATTCGATGCACATTATACACAACTATGCACTTTCATTCATGTTAGCCTGGACGTGTGCTTGTTACTATAAGATCGCGTTTAAGAAATATTGATTACGCATATGATCAAACATTACAAACATGCACTGTATGTGTGATATTTGACACTTTCACATTGAGATTCATTGTTGGAAAACAACATTTCAGCAAACAACCAAAAAACGCCCACTGTGAAAGCATTCGCGCCGCTCACATACAAACAGGTGAATACAATCAGCAATCATTACAAACTCACTACCATTGGACTAATCGTACTATAAATCCCCCAAACAACATGGCCAAAGCATCACTTGTGATCCACATCAGATCAAGTGCATACCTTGTTACGCTGTTTTGAAAGATGGATGACGATGACATGGTAGACACTGCTGGTGCTGCTATTGGCGAACTAGCTGTTGGTCGAATCAGGCAGCCTCGGCGGCTCAGACTGAGACGAAGGGGTCGTCTGGTTCGAGGTCCTCCTGTCTACAGGGTGAGACCCACCTTGGAAAACATGAGCGACTTTGAGGTTTATGATAAGTATCGGCTCAATCGCGAACAGCTCATTGGCCTTTACGATCTTCTTAAACCTCATTTGGAGCCACGTATAAGAATAAGGACTGCTGTTCCCGCCATGAGTAAGATGCTAAGCTGTCTATACGTCCTGGCCTCCGGGAGTTTTCAATCCGGAGAACTGTACATGCATGGCCTGGCTCAATGTACATTCTCTGTGGTGTTTGATAACTTTCTGGATGCCATGGTACGTATCAGTAAGCAATACATAGGATTCCCACAGAATGATGGTGATTGGAGGCGCCTGAAGCGGGAATTCTTTGATATTGCTCAATTGCCCAATGTCTTGGGAGCCATTGATTGTACCCACATTGCGCTGCATGCTCCAATTGATGACTTGCCCTTCAGAAATCGCAAACATTTTCATAGCCTCAACGTGCAGTATGTTTGTGACGCACGGATGAGGATTATGCATGTGTGTGCGAATTTTGCAGGAGCTTGTCATGATGCCCGCATCCTCTCTCTGTCGTCCCTGTGGAGACCGTTTGAGGAAAGACAAATGCCCCCTGGTTATCTCGTTGGTGAGTATTTGTGCACAACATGGTTAATTAGTTTGACAATTGCCACTGTAGTTTTAAAATGTTAGCGTAATGTTCAGCTATAGGATGCAATTTAACCATTTATTTTTTTTCCCCGCTAATGTCTACTTTTAGTTCAATGCAGATATGTAGCATGTCTTACCTTAAATGCTCAGATAGAGAATGCAATGTAACCATGTAGTTTGCATTTTACACAAGGTTTGGTTTAGGAGAAATACGCATATGTAGCATGTCTTAGTTGAAATGGCAAGATATTAGCTAATGCAATTTAACCATGTCATTGTCTCTTTCCGCTAATGTCTACTTTTAGTTCAATGCAGATATGTAGCATGTCTTACCTTAAATGCTCAGATAGAGAATGCAATGTAACCATGTAGTTTGCATTTTACACAAGGTTTGGTTTAGGAGAAATATGCATATGTAGCATGTCTTAGCTGAAATGGGAAGATATTAGCGAATGCAATTTAACCATGTCATTGTCTCTTTCCGCTAATGTCTTTTAGTTCAATGCAGATATGTAGCATGTCTTACCTTAAATGCTCGGATAGAGAATGCAATGTAACCATGTAGTTTGCATTTTACACAAGGTTTGATTTAGGAGAAATACGCATATGTAGCATGTCTTAGATGAAATGGGAAGATAGAGAATAATATTGAACTAGATTTTTTATTTTTAAAATAAACATTTGTTAGTGGATTATCGTGTACAAAATGTTTTATTGGACTCAAAATACTATTTTGAGGATTCTGTTAGAATTATGTTCTGTTCATAATTTATAGGTGATTCTGGGTACATGAGCCGGCCTTGGCTCATTACCCCCTTGCGTAGCCCGACTGATGTGTCTGAGGAGCGCTACAATAGGGCTCATAAGAGAACCAGGGCGGTGGTCGAACGGATGTTCGGGCTCCTGAAGATGAGGTTCAGGTGCCTGGACAGGTCGGGAGGAGCCCTCCAGTACAACCCAAAGAAGGTGGCTAAGATTGTTGTAGCCTGTAGCGTCCTGCATAATATTGCACAGCGGGCTGGGATGCTGCAGGGCGTCCCGGCGGACTGAAACCTCCTCAGAGATGAGGAGGATGATCCTGTTCTAGAGGGGCCATTCCGGGACGAGGGGCTCAATGTCAGAGCAGACATCATCAACTGCCACTTTAGACGGTAAATAATCGAAGTTAGACTGGAGTATTGTCAATAGATGTGAACTCTAGGGAAATGACAAGTGGAGAATTGTGCAAACATGTTAGGATTGTTCATCAAATGCTAAAAATGTGTTTCATTTATTAATATAGGTGATGCTCTGGGCATTGGGTCCTGTAGCGAGTCTTTGCCACCTGGTTTTTAAAGAGGACATCAGATGGTAAGTATAAATGTATGGACTGTTGCTGGCATGAATTGTACACAAATACATCATATGGCATACATTTTCTAAACTAGTATTTAGTTTACACATTACTTAAAATGTAAATACTCAGAAAGGGATCCTCTAGCATAACTATCCTCTAGCATGACTATGGTTCAATGTCACACATTAGAGGTTCGTCCTGCTCAATATGACTCATCTTCACACTTGATAGAACATAACACAAGATGCTACACACGCTTAGTAAGCTAGTGACAGAAATTTATTCTGAAATGGGGGGTAGGAGAGGGGTACAGAACTGATTCACACACTTGTAGTAATTTTTATTAAACTTTTTCTGCCATTAGGGAGCTGACTTAATCTAAAGACTGAAAGGGAAGAATTAGAAGCCTGACAGTGAAGATTGCCCAGACTGACAGTGGAAAAAGCCAAGATTGAAATTGAAGTATACCAATGGGATCATGTCTGGCATTATCTTTCAAATCTGCTGACCTTGAAAACCATACAAAGACATGTTCACATGGTAAGTGCCAACTATTTGATAGAATAAGGCTGTGGAGGCATCCTATTGGAGACACTTAGATTATTTACAAATTTTTAGATGGTATTTCACAGTCCTCTATTTTGGAAATGATGAATAACACACCTATTGAAGATCAACTGTTTACCCCTGAATTGACTTTCAAAGACCATGCATTATCCAGGTTGGTGTACCAATGCATGCTAGTTAAGAATCACAGGAAGAATGTTGAATATTAGTAGCTTACATACATTAGTCATATTTAGTTCATAATTAGATATTTAGGGATCACAATCAGACACTTAGATGATTTTACTTTTTTAGATGGTATTTCACAGTCCTCTATTTTATGAACTGATGAATAAGACACCTATTGAAGATCAACTGTTTACCCCTGAATTGACTTTCAAAGACCATGCATTATCCAGGTTGGTGTACCAATGCATGCTAGTTAAGAATCACAGGAAGAATGTTGAATATTGGTAGCTTACATACATTAGTCATACTTATTTCATAATTAGATATTTAGGGATCACAATCAGAAAAAGGAATACATATTATAGTTGATATAGAGGTATTTGAATGGACATGAAATATTACATTTATGTTCAGCATACATATATATTATTGAAATGTGATATACATTATTATGTAGAATTAGAAATTCAGATATTTAAATTTATTTTTATTACACAATAGAATGGTGTATGTTGTTTTTTTTTTAAATTTAATTAATAAATATCTTGATAAAATGTTGAACAAAGTTAGAGCATAGACACAAGATGATTGTAAATGTATTTTATGAATATTTGACAACGTGTGTATTAACTTTGTTAAAAAAAAATTCTTTTATTTCAGATTGTCATCTGATGACTTCCAGGAATATTTTTTTGTTTTGGTTTCAGAAACTTTTAATGTTTTAAATGGTAATAATAAACATTTTAGTATTAAATACACTCTTTTGAACAGATTATAATAAATATCCAGATAATCTGTCAATAAAAAACAATTTGACTCCCATGACTGGTAGTTGGCTATTTGACAAGCACATGCATAAGATCAAATAATGCATTAATTTTAGAAAATCCACTGATTCAGAGAATATTACATTAAACTATCTTTTTTTAAATTAATTGGGGAGTGAGATCCATCGATGTTTTTCTTTTGAAATTCTTAGATGTTAAAATAATTTCGGATATGTAGTCAAAATTTGACATAAATTATTTGTTTTCACTTTTAAGAAGGGGAAGTGGTTCAATTACATTAAAGTGACAGTGTTGTTGAATGTAAAATTAATTTTATAAGATCTTGTATCTTCCTTAGGTATCTCAAAACATTATTTTCTAAATTCTTTTAATTTTTACATTTATAAATGTTAGGTCATTTAACTTGATATTTTTCACAAGCTAGTTATTGGATGCCAGGTTAATCAATTTAATTTTCTAGTGGAGTCATTTAACTATAGTTATTGATATTATGTAGTTTTTAAAATCTTACCTCTTGGGTTAGACATCACATATCTATATATAATTTTCATTCCCCTTTAGTTTATTTTGACAATGTTAAATCAACATTCCAAATGTTTTGGTCCTTAAAGGGACATTCACAAAGTATATTGTGTATTGATTTTTCAATAATTCATAAAAGAATTTAAACATATTTTATAAACATAAGTACTATAGAATTACATTCAGTCTTTAAATATACTTTTAAAAAGATACATCAATGCACATATCTTAGTCAATTACATAAGGCATCTATGTGCAACCAACAATCAGCATCAAAATAGCCTATGTAGATATGTATTTAATCCAAGAATATATAATTACAATCTAATGATTGAATACCAAAACATATTAAGTTGTTCAAATATTATAATCTTATCCAAAATGCATACATAACATATAGCTTAATGTCCCTCTAAGCTGAAGACTCCGAAATACCTCCTTTACAATATATATTTCAGTCAGTGTGTAAAACAATCCAGAAGTTAATCTAAATTTGCTTTACTCATATGTTATACTAATTTAGCAAAAGGAAGGTGCTTAGGTTTCTGATTTTTCAAGCATTATTGTGAAATGTTTCTTTAAAGGGACATGAACTCAAAATATACTTAAAGGGAGACAGTTAAAAAATTAATGGTTTATACATTCTGAATGAGTATTCTATTTTAAGCAACTTTAAAAATTGTCTCATATTATGAATGCTCCTTGTGATGTTGCTATCATTACTTTAAAAATAAGGCATTAAATAGATAATTTATTTGCTTCAGTACTCTGGACAGAACTTGTTTTTTTTGGTTGGATTAATTTATCCAACAATCATCAAGGACAACCCAGGTTTTTGGAAACAATTGTCCGTAATCTAAAATATCATTATTGATTTGCAAAGAAAGATAACAAGATAATTCTTAACATTTGAGAATCGGATTAAATTATAAAGTTGTTTAACATTTCATGCTCAATCTGAATCACGAACGCTAAATTTGTTTGGACAGTGTCCCTTTAAGAGATTTAAAGAGTGTATTTACTTCTCTTCTTATCTTGACATACTTTGCTTGAAAAGCATATCGAGATAGGCTCAGTAGATGAAGATTGGTGGATGCACAGAGATGCCTTATGTGATTGGCTCAACCATGTGCATTTAAATTTCTTCTGTTGAGGATATCTAAATACTTAGATAAATTGAGTTACATTTTAAAGTCTAAACAATTTTCTATCTCTACAGATCATTTGATACAATTGTTTGTTTGTAATGTCTATTTAAAAATAAAGACGCCATTGCACAATAACATATATGAGCACTTCAGACAAATACAAGCTCGAGGTTTATTTACTAATAACAAACAAACCTGTAGTTTAACATTTATAAACAGATTATCCAAGTTACTGACATTATAACCTGAATTTGAACATTCAGAAATATTGCATGGGAAACGCATCTTGAAATACCAGATTAGCATCTTTAAACATTAGAGTCTAATGTCACGCAATAGCACACGATCAATGTGCATTATAAATACATTTAATAGAGCAATATCAATACTTCACAATAAGTCAAGAAATGGATTTTATGAACAATAAAGACATACAATATTAAATGTGTATTTTTATTAAAGAAACAGACCGTTATTAAACCGAGAAATGTCTACAACATTTAATAATGTGACAGTATTAGATTTTAAAGAGAATTTAATCCTTAATATTTAACGGATCACGGATATTAAATCTGCGTCACACATATCCGCATGACAGGCCCATGAGTTACAAATAAGTCTACATGAAAAATGAAGTTACAGCACCACCAGGAGGTATGTGTATGGAAGTTGCTAAGATATGAAACATTAAGGAACGGCCAATCAGAGTTCATCACACAAACACAACTTGAGTCAGGATGGAATCACAGACATTATAACAATATTTCAAACTTTTATCCAATCAGATGTACAGATAACTTGTCCCATGGTGCATCTCATGTTTACTTCACCATATAAAAGTCCATTACACGTTGCCATCTTTGTCAGTTCTCTAATGCCTGCAGGCAATATATATTATTATTATTATAATACAACCCAGCAGGCATGAAACCTCCCAGGTTCACCAAGCAGGAGAGCGCTGCACTGGTCCACGCCGTCAAGGACTTTTATCCCCAGCTGTTTGGGAACAAGAGGAGCTCGACAGATGCGCCTGTTAAGAAAGCCCTCTGGGAGTCTATCACCAATGCGGTTAAATTGGTGTGTGACGTCCAGAGGAGCCAGGATCAAATCATGAGGAGATTCGGAGATATGAGGTTGCGCTTAACAAAAAAAGTCAACCTCATAAGGGACTGGGTACAAGCCCGTAAAAGAGGGGGCCAAAGAAAGGCCCCGCGGAAACTATACCTACTCCCTTATGAGGTGACTTTATGCGAGCTTCTCAATCTCCGGGTCCCCAAAAGATTTAGATCCTCGCCATCCTCGGCCTCCTCTTCTTCCGTCCCAGCTGCGGGATCTGAAAGTCCTGACGCGGGGGCCAGGGCAGCTGCTTCTCCGTCCGGTGGCCTGGGAGGAGATGATGGAGAATCTGAACCAGGTAACTATCCAACTTCATATAATATCTAAACATTTGATTTTTTTTAAAAAAATGTGTATATAGTCAGATACTAAACCTATACAGATCTCACAACATACACTACATATGATGTTTAGTTATCTGATTTTAGATTAGTGACACATGAAATAGGAATGATGTTTCTTGCGCTCTACAGAATATGCGTCACAGAGCGAAAATGGAATTGCGCATACACCTTAACATGGGTTAGCTGTAAGTGGCATTGCTTTATACATGTTGGTCAAATGACGGATGCGTAATTCCGCTTGGAATCATTGCGCAATGATCGCGAAAATGGAATTGCGCATACACGTTAACATGGGTTAGCTGTAAGTGGCATTGCTTTATACATGTTGGTCAAATGACGGATGCGTAATTCCGCTTGGAATCATTGTGCAATGATCGCGAAAATGGAATTGCGCATACACGTTAACATGGGTTAGCTGTAAGTGGCATTGCTTTATACATGTTGGTCAAATGACGGATGCGTAATTCCGCTTGGAATCATTGCGCAATGATCGCGAAAATGGAATTGCGCATACACGTTAACATGGGTTTGCTGTAAGTGGCATTGCTTTACACATGTTGGTCAAAATGAAATGTGAATTATTATATATGTGAAGAATACAGTATTCTTATTTTCAATATTATACATAATAAAAAAAGAAGAATCCAAATAAATTATAACATATGCCCATCAATTGATGAGAATGAAATAACACAAAAAAATAATTTAAGCTACAGTAAACAACACAACTGATTGAAAATAAGAGTACAGGATATATTTATCATGAATAGAATTGAGGAAACAATAACTCATGGGACTACCAAAGGATTAATAGTTTTTAATTGATTTGCTAATAATGTAAAGATTTTAAACATGGCATGATTTGTATTAATGATATCCAATCCTCATTTAATATATTACAGATCTGGATGTTGGTGCTGGATCCTCAAGGCAAGGCTTGTCACAGTATGGTATGTCTCATTTTAATTGACATTTGTCTTAGAAACATGGACAGAACATTACATACTAAATCCACATTGTTCAATATTTATATGTATCTTCAAAATGGATTTTAAAACTTTTTGCAAATAATAATAAATAAAACCAAAAAATAGGATTACATTGTAAGACTACTCTGATTTTGTTTGGAATTTAAGATATCCCATCTATTCTGGATGTCTTAATTTTAATGTAAGATTCTTTGAATGTCCAATTTATATTCTTCCCTTGTGTATTGCTTAATCTTATTTGTATACATTTTTAAAAAATACACTCCATTTTGCATATGTTTAGATTTTAAAAATATAGATTCCATTTTTGAAATTGATCACGTCATTTAAGGGACATGCCAACTAAATTTTACATAGAATTATTTTTAAACGTGATTTTATTGTTTTGTTTAAACATTTTATGAGCTACATTGGTTCAGTCTATTGTTTTAGTTCTTAAACAAATTAATGGATTTTGGTTTAGGTTAAACAATGCATTACTGGTATTATCCGGCTGTTTTTCTATGCATAAATTGGCATATTTACAAAAGTTAAAATCATGTGTTCAGATAACAGAAGTACATAGTTTAAAAAAGTATACAATTACACATTTAGAGCTTCATGTCCCTTTAATAGATGAAAATTAAATAATTCTTAGGATATCCTTAAATAACATATTAGATTGGAATTGCATGCTCAATCCCATTCATAACATCAACATATGGAGTAGAGAATTCATTAACACCAACATTGTCAAATCAATATAATTTTATATTAAAGGGATACTGAGCTAAAATTATTCATGTTGTCATTCAGATAGAGCATGCAATATTAATCAACATTTAAATATAATACTATAATCATATGTGAAATATTCTATTGCTAAATGTATTTTAGAATCAAGAATGTACGTTTATCTGCAGCTCAATTTTGGTTGACTAACCTGGGTTTTGATTGATGATTGGTGGATACCTTCAACAAACAATATTTATTGAATCCAATATTGCTTATCTGCCTTTAAGATTAAAATGTAGCAACATTCAAATTATAATAGGAGTCAATGTTAAATCATTTGGAACAGTTTGAACAGTGAAATCAATGATTGAAATAAATCATGTCAGTGTCCCTTTAATAAACAATAGATTCATTCATCTTTACATTCTTTGGATTAGACAATATTGATATATAATTCACATAATCATTGTTGTAGTTACTTTATAGATATCAGCATACTCTAACAGCACCATGATTACATATTTGTACTAATCAATTTGGTTTGGTATTGTGATAAATATGTGTTGTGTCCTAAACAAGATTACTGTACATTGCACAAATGGCTCGATGTGCCACATGTCTTTGTTTATATTTGTCAACAGCTGTTATTCAAAATGTGGTTTGTGTGTATTCTTTTAAGAACATTAATCAATGGGTATATTTAGATATGCAATAGCATCGTATGAGATGAGTTTGATGTGTAATATAGTCAGAAATTAAACATATGTTCAATACATCATTTTTAACAGAATCCCCTTGATTCAATCAAGCATTTTTTTGTTTAATGACTGCTCTATTCTTCACATTTTCAAGTTGATTATTCTTAAAATTCGCTACAGATGTGATTTAGTGCTATCCCAAATGTGTTCACTAATATATATCTATGTCATTCATAGAGAGAGTTGGTGTGGGGAGCCCAGAGGAATCCAGCACTGACACAGAGCCGCCTTTGCGGTCTCCTGGTAAGTCCATTGACTCATTTATATGTCATTGAAGGTGTATTGGTAATCAATATTATGAGCATGATTCTGATGAAGCATAACATTTGAAACAAACATATAATTTACTCCTCTGATTATATATTAATTTTCTTGCAATATTGAAAGATTAATAATTAAAACTTTCTTAGTCTACACCTTTGTTATTCAGAAGATGTATAGCATATGTTTGTTTCCATGTTCATTTTTGACAACAGTCATCAAGTGATACACACATGAGAAATCTTAAATGTTCTATGTACTATGCTTTTATGATTTTAAAATTAATACAAACAATACATCGAAAATCTGAATCATTGAGAATAACAAATCTAATGTCATTTGTATGCTCCATCAAAATGATGTAAATCATAACTTTGGGTGTGTATATCTTTAATGCAACATTGATGTGTGTCTTTGATCAACAGTAACATATGTTATAATATCTGATCTTAACGTGTACGCAACATGTTATGTTTTACAGAGATTGATTTAACATGTGTGACGGAGGAGGAAGAGGCTGCCTTGGAGTCTGATGGTATGTGAAATATATCTATCATGTTTCCAACATGTTGCTTTATTGGAAATAATTTTATTGAAGACACTCAAAGTCTACAGCTTTTGCACTTTAAAAAGGAATATTATTTGACTGTTCAAATACACTACTGCCCCCTTTCTATATCAGGCAGCATGAAAATATGCTTGTTTTTTTTTTTTTATTTTAAATTTATAATTCATGCCATCATTATGTCACATGCATATTCCAGGCCAAAACACAATAATAATGTTATAATTGTACAGACTGTCATTGATATTCATCTGAGTGCCTATATGCATACCATATCCTCATTTCATAATTGTTTAGAAATTCAAACACACTTCTAAGTATATTGAAAACATAATCAATTTGAAATGCGTTGATTTGATTTCATGATGTATGAGATGTTAATATATTTGGATTAATTTTTTCAGATGGATCCTCCACCTCTGGTCATCTGGTTTCCGCCCCTGCCCAGTCCCCTGCCCAGTCACAGACCCCTGCCCAGGCCCAGACCCTGACCACTGCCCAGGCCCATACCCCTGCCCAGGCACAGACTCCTGCCCAGGCCCAGACCCCTGCCCAGGCCCAGACCCCTGCCGGCCCTTCCCATTTGTCATTTCCTGTCCCTCCCAAAAAACGCCCCTTCCCTGTCCCTCCCAAAACACGCCCCTTCACCCCCCTTCGCCGCTCTCCCCGTATTATGGCCCGTACAGCTGCCCAGACCCCAACTCACCACTCCCCAGCTGTACGGCCTACCCCGGAGCAGCAGCTCATCCCTCCCCAACCCAATCCCATCCCTTCCCCCTGTCTCAACCTTCATTGTCCTGGGTGTCAGATTGTCCTTCCCAGGCACAGCTGTAAGTAGCATTCAAAATCCACATTATAAGATACTTAAAGGTACACTGAAGGCAAATTGTTTCTATTGCGATTCAAATAGAGCATGCAATGTTAATCAAATTTATAATTTACTACTCTTATGAATTATTCTTCATTCTCTTGCTATCTTTATTGAAACAAAGAAATGCCTAGAATTAATTTTAAATAGAAAATAATTGTGGACATCATTTCTTTATTGTTGGATGAATGTATCCATCAACCAGCAGGGACAACCAAAGTTGATAAACAAATATGGCCTGCCCTATAAACCTACATTCTTGCATTCAAAATCTAGCTAGAGAATTCTAACATTTAAAGAATATGTGTAATTTTTTCATATTTGTAATGTCATGCTCTATCTGAATCAGTCAAATAAATATTTAGGTTCAGTGTCCCTTTAATTTGATATCACTACATATACCAATCACCACTACTTGGATCCAACAATTTATGTACAAATGTTGATACATTATCTCTTGTCTAACCCAGTGGGAATGTAATTTCTTCAGGTTGCTATGTTTACACAGCTTGTCCTCAGCGCCAAAATGTTTAAGGATAGGTGTGCCTACCACAGTATAATTAAATTATTTAAATTGCTAATGTAAGTACAATGTAAATCCTTTAACAAGATTTGATACACTCAAGCTGTATAAGTGGATCATCGAAAACCAATTAAAGGGGACAACATGTTTGAGTAAATTGTCCCTTTAATGATTTTGGTCTGTCTGAATAACATATTTAATGTGTAAAGAATCAATTTAAACAAATTGATGTAAAGAATGATTTGGCTTTATGATGACAATGTATCTTTGCTTATTTTTTCGTCTATTGTGTAATTATCCTTAATATTTGATTTATTCTTTATTTTAGGCTGTGACTCAGCATGGCTCATGCTAGAAGGTATAGCACGAGTAGAGCAGGCCGTGTTGAGGAACGCAGCTGTCCTGAGAGGGATGAACGACACCATGCAGGCCCAGCTCCGGGTTCAGGATTTGACTCTGCGGCAGATCATGCTATTAAATTCAAGGCCTGAATCTGGAGCTGGACATGCACAGGACGATGAAGAGGATGACCAGTAAGTGGAGGATCTGGAGATGCTCCAAGGGCGCAGATAAGAATCCTCCGTCCACATGTTGATGTTTTTGTTATTGTTGCCATTTGGCCTTTTTTTAAGTTTATTGTTGTGCCTGTTGCACTCTTTTACCTTGTCATATGGCTCCAATGGGGCTATGCTGGCCCTTGGCAACTCTCTTCATGGACTGTGATGCACTCTGTTACCTTGTCATATGTCTCCAATGGGGCTATGCTGGCCCTTGGCAACTCTCTTCATGGACTGTGATGCACTCTGTTACCTTGTCATATATCTACAATGGGGCTATGCTGGCCCTTGGAAACTCTCTTCATGGACTGTGATGCACTCTGTTACCTTGTCATATGTCTCCAATGGGGCTTTCCTGGCCCTTGGAAACTCTCTTCATGGACTGTGATGCACTCTGTTACCTTGTCATATGTCTCCAATGGGGCTATGCTGGCCCTTGGCAACTCTCTTCATGGACTGTGATGCACTCTTTTACCTTGTCATATATCTACAATGGGACTATGCTGGCCCTTGGCAACTCTCTTCATGGACTGTGATGCACTCTGTTACCTTGTCATATATCTACAATGGGGCTATGCTGGCCCTTGGCAACTCTCTTCATGGACTGTGATGCACTCTGTTACCTTGTCATATGTCTCCAATGGGGCTATGCTGGCCCTTGGCAACTCTCTTCATGGACTGTGATGCACTCTGTTACCTTGTCATATGTCTCCAATGGGGCTATGCTGGCCCTTGGCAACTCTCTTCATGGACTGTGATGCACTCTGTTACCTTGTCATATGTCTCCAATGGGGCTATGCTGGCCCTTGGCAACTCTCTTCATGGACTGTGATGCACTCTTTTACCTTGTCATATATCTACAATGGGGCTATGCTGGCCCTTGGTAACTCTCTTCATGGACTGTGATGCACTCTGTTACCTTGTCATATATCTACAATGGGGCTATGCTGGCCCTTGGCAACTCTCTTCATGGACTGTGATGCACTCTGTTACCTCTCATATATCTACAATGGGGCTATGCTGGCCCTTGGCAACTCTCTTCATGGACTGTGATGCACTCTGTTACCTTGTCATATGTCTCCAATGGGGCTATGCTGGCCCTTGGCAACTCTCTTCATGGACTGTGATGCACTCTGTTACCTTGTCATATGTCTCCAATGGGGCTATGCTGGCCCTTGGCAACCCTCTTCATGGACTGTGATGCACTCTGTTACCTTGTCATATGTCTCCAATGGGGCTATGCTGGCCCTTGGCAACTCTCTTCATGGACTGTGATGCATTCTGTTACCTTGTCATATATCTACAATGGGGCTATGCTGGCCCTTGGCAACTCTCTTCATGGACTGTGATGCACTCTGTTACCTTGTCATATATCTACAATGGGGCTATGCTGGCCCTTGGCAACTCTCTTCATGGACTGTGATGCACTCTGTTACCTTGTCATATGTCTCCAATGGGGCTATGCTGGCCCTTGGCAACTCTCTTCATGGACTGTGATGCACTCTGTTACCTTGTCATATGTCTCCAATGGGGCTATGCTGGCCCTTGGCAACTCTCTTCATGGACTTTGATGCACTCTGTTACCTTGTCATATGGCTCAAATATTCCTTATTTTTACAAGATTATTTATAAACGTTGTTGATGTTTTCTTACATACTAATAAAAGACATGTCATTGCACGATTCTTTGTCCTCATTATTCATTTTATTGATTGAAAGCTCTAGTTTATCTGGTTGATCCTTAAAGGGACCTACCAAAAATAATGGATTTTCAAAAATCATATATGTAATACAATTGTAAATGACTTTAAGATTAACATCTCCAATGTAATTTTATTATTTGTCTTTATATATTTTTCTCAAAGCTTTATCATTGCATGATTATGATTAGCATAGTAATTCTTTTATATATGTATATATAGTTTGTTATTTGTGTATATATGTATATTTCAATTTTCACATCCATGTGTGTATTTAGAAACTCTGCATGAATTGATGCACCTTTAACAAATGATCTGAGGATTGATACAATGATATAATCCCTGTAAAGTGTTCATTTTATTGAAATAGTATTGTCTCTGTGTATCCTCATTTTAAAAAAAAAAAAAATCATGTCCCTTTAAGTGATGGTGAGCACAATTGTTAATGAATGTATTTCCATTTCTAAAGAGTTTTTGTCCTTTTTACATGAACAAGGAGATATAATCTTATTAATAAACAATCTTATTGTAATGTTGACAGCACATGTATTTCATTTTCAATTCTATCTTATTGCAAAAGTGTAACCAAATAAATCTCTGTGTGTAATGCGCATATTTTAGATGATGAATATTTTTTACCAAATATGTTAACAAAATACTTCTACTCCCATATATGGCTATAGGTAGGCTGACCATATTTCAACTTGAATAAATGACACGTTTAATCAATACATGTGTCATTATTGTTATTCCAAAACAATCTAAACATATCTTAAAACATCAATGGCATATGTATTTCTCATGTGTATCTTTTAAATGTTAAAGATATACACCATAGCTATAGTTCAAGGGACAGTCAAGTCCGAAAAGATGAATCATGATTTCGTGACATTCCTAGATAGCAATCTAGACACATACTAGTTACTAAAATATAAATACGTTTCTTAGTGATATGCCAAGCTGTCAACTGAGTCCTTGTATTGGCTGCGGTTTTTCAGCGATCTCGGATGCGCCATGTTGCTTAAGACATCACCTGCCAGGCTGTCCAATGATTCCTTGTATTGACTGACGTTCTTACGTGATCAAGAATGTGCCTTTTATTGGATGGCGTTTTGACTCGATCAAGGATGCGCCTTTTTTTTTTGGCGTTCTTACGTGATCAAGAATGTGCCTTTTATTGGATGGCATTCTTACGTGATCAAGGAAGCGCCATGTTAATTAAGACGTCACATGCAAAGGTAAAAAAACGTCTGATTGTATTACGTAGTCCCGCAATATTTGTTTGTGCACGTTAAACACGTTTGTGAATGAAGCCAATTTTAAAAACCTTGCGAATATGGATTTTTTGCATCATGTTACATTGTTGACCCGTAGCTGATAAAGACCACCACATTCTCTTTTGCTGGATGTCTGGTTGAATAAACGAACGAAAGCAAAATGTTTTCATGCATATGATATTTCGAGGCAAGTGCAAATCTCTATAGTCCATGTTGTTTAATATGTTTGTCAACAATATGTTCCTTTTTCTGAAAAATGACTGTTGTGTTTAATGTTAAAGATATCTAATTCATAAATATGCGCTATTGTGTTAGAATAAAGTAATCAATATGCATTTATCTTTATCATATGCTAAATATATGATGCCGACTTCTTCTAAATGTAATTTCGTCGTATATTTTATTAAAGGTTCATTAGACACTCACATTATAAATCAAATTTTTTTATTTGGTCTCTAGTTAGATAGTCCATTGTTTAACAAATACACATTTCATTTTGCTTCTGTTCAAATAAAATGTAAGTAATTTTCAGACTCCTCGCCAAGCCTCTAAGTTTCATGTGAGTACCATCTCCAGCTTTCTCCTGTTTTGTGTATGATGGTGTATTGTCTTGTTTTACGGTTGTAATGGGGGTTCATCTATATTTTCATTAGAGCTAACCCGATTTTCTTTGAAAGTGTTTAAAGCTTTGTAATATTGATATCAGTATATGTTAATCTTGTTTCTAGTAGTGTCTATTACATACAGTTCTGTTAAAAATACAGTATACTGTCCCTTTAATGCAAATGTTGATTTTTGTATCATGTATGAGTTCCACATTGGTTAATCTCCAAATATATTATTGTTAGCATATTTTCACCCCCCACTCCTAAAAGGACTTTAAACCATATTCATTGTTAAAACAAATGTCTTTCTAAAAATAAATTAACACAATAATGTCTCTTTAAGAAAATAGACTTTATTTAACACGTCAATATAAATCTGATTTCAATATTTATTGTTTGAACAAGTACATGTAGATATACCAACAATCTTCAAATATATGTTAGCATATGTAATTTTGTTAAAGGGACAGTTTAGAAAACAAATAATGTTTTGCATTATTCTAAAAGTCAATTTTGTAATATCAATGATATCAAATGTTTCTCACCAATTAATCATTTGTCTGTGTTTATTTTAATTTGTTAGCTAAACCTATGAGGTTCGTGTGCTCATTTCTTCGAGCTTGAAGAGTGCATGTGATCATTATACAATTTGACCACTAGAGGGCATTTGGATAGCATTTGTATATGTAAAACCTTGTGCTCATACAGCATATTATTTACCATGTATTGATCATTGATATCTAAAATGTTGTTATGTCAGAACAACAAATAAGTGGTCATTTTTCATAGTCATAGATACAAGGGTAAGCACATAAGTCACACGTATTTCTCCATGTTTTGTTGTTTCCAACTTGATAATGCGTAATACAGTGTTTTCTTTGTAATCAATAATTTTCTGACTGTCCCTTTAAGCTGTGTTATTGGCATTCAAACAGTAATATGCCATCATGGATAATTGTAATGGTAATTTTGTTTGCGATTCGGGAAACAGTTTGGACATCACATCACAGAAACCAATCAATATCATGAACAAGGATAGGTATGTGATGATGTGGTTTTCACACACTTATAACCCACACTCTGCAAACAATCTGCCTCCATGGACCCGGTCCCATAGAAGTAGATTATATACAGAGTGTGGTCCACAAGTGTATGAAAACCACATCATCACATACCTATCCATTACACATTAAATAAAAAAAAACATTAAACATGAAAAAAATACTTACTTCCTCTTCCTTCCCCTCTTCCCACGGGGCTGAGGCTCTGGGAGGGGCAACTGCCGACTCTGACGAGTTCTCCTTGGAGATGTTGTGGGAAGAGTGGAAGGAAGAGTACTGGGACGACCAAGGTGAGGAGGAGAAGATGGCTGAGGAGGAGAAGATGGCTGAGGAGGAGAAGATGGCTGAGGAGGAGGAGATGGCTCGGCAGGAGGAGATGTCCCGGCAGGAGAAGATGGCCCGGCAGGAGAAGATGGCCCGGCAGGAGAAGATGGCCCGGCAGGAGAAGATGGGCCGGCAGGAGAAGATGGCCCAGCAGCAGGAGGCCCAGCAGCAGGAGGCCCAGCAGCAGGAGGCGGACCAGGAGGCAGACCAGCATGCGCCTCCCGGAAAAAATTAAACATCTCTTGGTGTAGATTAATGATTCTGTTTTGCCCTTCTTCTATTCTATTAAGTATGCTTATTATTTGGTTTTGGCCTTCAATTATTTGGTTTTGTCCATCAAGAATTCGAGTTCGGCCTTCTATATTTTGTATCCGGGAGTTACGCATCTGGTCTATGTAGTCCAGTAGAACCTGCACCTCCGCTATTTCCTCTTGTTGTGCTTGGCGGGGTACCCGTGCACGGCGGGGTGCCCATGCACGGCGGTGTGCGGGTCCTTGAGGGGCCTCTGGTTCCACGGCCTCCTCCTCTGGTTCCGGGGCCTCTTCATCTGCTTCCGTGCCCTCTTTGTCACGGGGGGCCTCTACCCTCCGAAGTGGAAATTCCTCCCCACCACTCTCATCCCGGGGAGATGGAGGAGGCTGTATTTGTTGTGCTGCCTCCTCCCCAGACTCTGTATATTTAAAAAAAAAAAATGTATATATTAGCATATTTCCAAATGAAGCTTTAAATGACTTAGCTTACGATACAATTACAAATGCAGAATCATTAATCCACTTTGAAATCTAACAATCAATACGATTTCCGCATTTTCGAAACCGTGTTTGTGATATCTCTGGTCAATCTGAATGTTTTAGCGTTTGTTTTCAGTCTGTTTAAATGCACACCTAACCTATAGCCTAGATACTGATGTAACCGCAAAGTAATTGTGAATGCGTGTAAACAGCGTAATAGCATTAATCTGATCCTTAAAGGGACATGAAACCCAATGTTTTATCTTTCATGATTTAGAAGCATACATTTATAATCAACTTTCTAATGTACTTTTCTTATCTAATTAGCTTCATTCTCTGGATATTTTTTGCTGAAAAGCATATCTAAATATGCTTAGATGCTGATTGTTAGCTGAATATAGCTGCCTCCTGTGATTGGTTCACCGTGTGCATGGCTATTTCTTCATTAAAATATATCTCAAGAATGATTCAAATTATATAATATAAGTACATTTGAATGTTTTGTCAAATTGTATTCTCTACCTCAATCATGAAAGTAAAGGTTTGCGTATAGTGTCCCTTGAAATACATTCGTATGTGAATTTATTCTTCAATGAGCTTACCGTCAGATGAGAATGGCAGGTTCCCGGTATCAATTCCTCCGATACCGACTACATCCACCTCGGAGATGCTGGGCCGCAACATTTCCTTCCATCGGCAGTACTCGATTTCCAGGGCAGGGCCGCCACCGGTTCCTGCGGAATGTCGGGCCTCCAGGCTTAACTTTTTCTTGAGATCCATCTTACAGTCCCGGTAGCGATGTTTTATAGAGTCCATATCTCTGTTCCGGCCACCCACTGCATTGACTGCATTCCTTATCTCATTCCAGAGCCTCCTCTTCTCAGTCGGGGTAGTCTTCTGGTGCTGCAGCCTCCTATACCTGGCCATATAGGCCTCTACGAGGGCCTCCTTCTCCTCCATCAAAAACCTCGCCTCCCTAGTCACCTTGGCCTTCCCCTGTGACGATGCCCTCTGTTTCCCGGACTGTGAAGCCCTACTCTGTCCGCCACTGGGCCCAGCCACTTGTTCATCTTGAACCAAGTGGCTGGGTCCACCCACCGCTTCCACCCCCGCTTCCTGCCCCCCTTCCTGCCCCCCTTCCTGCCCTGTTCCTCTCCCGCCTCCCTCTCCTCCCCCCTCTACCTCTCCCCTGCCTGCCCTCCATCTGTTCCCTAAACTAAACCCCAAATAATCAAACAAAAAGTGAGTGTGATGAAATGAAAGGGGGTCAAAATAAAGAACTAAAAAGACAAAAAAAGTGCTGAAAGTGTGAGAGGGATCTAAAAAAACAAAGAGGGTAAGGAGTATTTAAATAAACCAAAAGAAGAAGAAGACTAAAAGGAGGATATGTAAACTAAATGTAACTAGGGGATGTGTATGGGATGGGTATGGGGTATGGGATAAGTGTAAATGGGATGAAAGGGAATGGGACTACAGGGAATGGGGTATGGAGTGTAGTATGAGGAGGTATGGGGTATGGAGTGTATGTAGTGTTATTGATAAGTTTATGTATGTATTGAATGGGTTTGCGTGTAAATGTGTTAAGTGTACAGAAAAATCACTCGCTCGCTAACTCACACTACTACTAATTCTCACTAACTCACACTACTACTAATTCTCACTAACTCACACTCCCACTAACTCTCAATAACTCACACTACCACTAACTCACGCTCCCACTAACTGACTCTCTCACACTACCACTAACTCTCACTAACAACTCCCACTACCACTAACTCACTCACGCTCCCACTAACTGACTCTCTCCCACTACCACTAACTCCCACTCCCACTAACTCACTCACGATAACACTAACAACTGACTCTCTCACGCTAACACTAACTCACTCACAATAATGCACAAACTCTCTAATCTTAAACCTCCAATCTCCAAAGACCCACCAGCAACACAGTCAAAGAAGCCATGCTTGTGTGGTGCTTATATACCCTGTGTAAATGTTTAATGATGTACCAATTTCAGTTGTAAATTGTGTTCAGGTGTGCTTTATCAGCAATTAATATTAGTGCAATGTGTATTAGTTGTGTGAATTTGCGCATGCTCATTTGGAGTTAGTATTTGTGGAATGTGTAGAATGCGATGATGTCATAGTGGTCGTTTTCTATAACATTGTCCAATAGTATTCTGTTTAAATGTGAATTTGCGATGGTGTGGTATTAGTGAAGTGTTGTATATGTATGTTTGTCCTAATATATAGTGATATTGAATGCGATTATTTTTCTAGTGTATGCATATATTTTTTATTCCTTGTTGTTATTTTGCGAATTTCCGCATCTTAAAGTATATGCGTATTCCCCGTATTAAATTTTATTAAAAATCCCCCCGCTTGTGAATGTGTAATGCTTCTGTGCTTTGTTGAGTGATTGTTGTTGTGACATTTGCGGAATGTTATTGTTGTGCATGATGTGGTATGCGTCATATGACCGAGCTGTGCGTATTTCTCGCGAGATCGAGTGTTAGTTGAAAAAAGATTTTTTTTTGCTTTTCCATTGATCTCTATGGGAGACTGTCTAACGCGGGCAGGATTCCGCGTGTGACATACACGCGTTAGGAGCATCGTTAGATGGTCTTTTTTGTACTCTAAATACCGGTGTCAAACAATGCCGTGCGTTAGACATAAAACACGCGTAGCGTTAGCAACCCATCTACCGCCAAACTCCAAATCTAGCCGTGTGTGCGCCAAACCCACCTCTGGTGTTTATTGCCAAAAAGCTCTAGTTTGGTTTCATCTGACCATAGAACCTGATCCCTTTTAAGTTTCAGTAGTGTCTGGCAAACTGAAGATGCCTGAGTTTGTTTTTGGATGAGAGTAGAGGCTTTTTTCTTGAAACCAACTAGTTGTTATTTAGGTGATATTGGATTGTAGTTTTGGAGACTTTCTGATCCCATGACACAACTAACTATTGCAATTCTCCAGCTGTGATCCTTGGAGATGCTTTGGCCACTTGAACCATCCTCTTCACAATGTGTTGAGAAAATATAGACACATGTCCTCTTCCAGGTTGATTTATAACTGAATTATTGCCCTGATGGTGGAAATAGGCATTTTCAGTGCATTTGCTATTTTCTTATAGCCAATTCCCCTTTTGTGAAGCTCAACAGCTTTTTTTGCCACACAATACAGCTATTTTCCTTGGTCTTACCCATTGTGATGAATGACTAAGCACATTTGGACTATGTGTTATGGCATATTTTACCCCTGTGAAACAGGAAATCATGGTTGAACAATTTCCTGTTCCTAGTCACCCAGGTGTACTAAAAAAAAAAAAATATCAATGGTAATATATTTCAAATATATTTTTCTCATATGAAATCATAGGGGTGCCAATGACTGTGCAACACATATATTTAACAGATTATTTTTTTGGATAAACCTGGGTTGTGTTTGCAATTGTTTGATATCTATGAAAGCAGAGTATTTTTGTGTATTTTTTTAACAAAAGATCAAAAGGTTAAACAATAAAGGCAATCATCTGGGATTTAAGAAGTTAAATACTGTGTCCAGTTTTAATATGTTTTGATTTAGATCAGGAAATTTTGAATTGTGAAGATTCACATTGTAAGGATACTCACCCTTACCTGGTAGGGAAGAAGCATACCTACCTGATACCTGTGTATGCTCACCTTGCTCCTAAGACCAAGCATACTTACCTGTTACCTGTGTAAGCTCTCCTTGCTCCAGAGATGAAGCATACTTACCTTGCACCTGCATATGCTCATCTTGCTCCAAAGACCAAGCATACTTACTTTGTACCAGTGTATGCTCACCTTGATCCAGACACCACTCATACTTGTTTGATACCTGTGTATACTCACCTTGCTTCAGAGACCAAGCATACTTACCTTGCACCTATGTATGCTCACCTAGTTCCTGAAAGCCAAGTAGTATAACCTAATAAACCGGTGTATGCTTACCTTGTTCCTGAAGCTATACTTATCTGGTGTCCAGTGACATTCTCACCAACAGTACCCGCTGGGTATCCTGTGCCTGATGAGAAACATGTATCTACCATACCAGTGACAGCCTTCTTCAAACCAGCTGTGCCTGCTGTACCTATCTGGTATGCTATGACAGTCTCACCAAAAGTACCTGCTGGGTATCCAGTGCCTGCTGAGAAACCTGTGTCTACCATACCAGTGACAGGCTTCCACAAACCTGTATTGTTTATCTGTAGTCACTCAAATTAGTGTCTTACCAAGGAATAACTCAGAGAACACAGATCTGCATCTAGTCACTAACTATTTATTATCCTAATTGAACTTGTTACCATATATGGTAGAAAGACCAATAGCCAATCAACATTCTGTATGCAAATTAACAAACACATCACATGACATCTTAATAACATTACATCTCCCTTTTTATGAAATTTTAGAATATCGCATTTATATTTTATGTTACAGGTCCAGAATATTTCTAGGTTTCATCATACGACTAGAACGTGTGAATTGAAAACCTGCTCAGGGTCGGCTCCAGAACGAATGAAATGGGGGGCATTTTTTTTTCACGAGGGGGCATTTTTTTTCATGAGGGGGCACGCATTTACAAAGCATGTATGAGAGTCAAAATAAGAGCAGACCTACATATTCTGCAGGAAAGTGTAGCTTCTGGCTGGCTTATCCCCCACAATTAGCATTTGGAGAATATGTGCTAAATCACTGGGTAAAAGAATGAAGTCTAAATCCTATGCAGTGCACTAAAACAGAGCCATTAAACTTGAGACCCCTAGTGCAATAGTTCTTTAAAAACAATTCACTCCTTAATCACCATGATCCAAAACCCTTAAACTCATTCTAAAATCTCAATCATGTCCCCTAAACAGCTATGCACCCCAAACCCCCCCAATGCAATTGACCCCTTTGTTTGCAATAGGAGTGAGGATACTAAGTTTTCAGGTACTGGTAATTTTGTAGATTAGATTTAGCTATACCTGTTTCACAATAACTAACGGATATCAGGCTACTTAATACAACCTATGTACTGTGAACCTATAAGAATATGGTTGTATAATATAAATCTGTCTATAAATGGCTACCGGCTTCTATCGACGCCTCAAAAGTGCACTGTGATGATAGGCCCGGACTAAGATCACAGTGCACTTTTGAGGCGTGGATAGAAGCCGCTAGCCATTTATAGACAGATTTATATGATACAACCATATTCTTATCATGGTCTATTGTTTAAGAAAATGAATAAATCACGATAGTTAGGTAAAATTAATAGGGTTAAAGACAAGTCCAAAAAGTCTCTAATTAACTTCCAATTCCAAATAAGAGGTTGATGCAACCTCACAGTTTGGCAGCTAACTCTGCCCCCAGCATGCATCATTACTAAACAATTCATTATTTTATTTATTATTTTTAAAGCGTATGATCATATCAATCTTTTTTGAGGGGGCACAAGCACAGGTACCTCATCAAGGTCCCCTCCAAAACTTGTGTCCCCCAAAAGCAGCCACACAATGTAAGATCACAGTCCAACAAACTGTGAACAAGTGAAGGGTGCACAGGTAAATAAACCTTCTATTTTTTTTATTTTAATCTTAGATGCACACATATTTACATATATTTATTTATATATATATATATATATATATATATATATATATATATATATATATACACAGTACATATATATATATATATACACACATATATATAGTCATTGGCTTACAGGTGTATTAATTTCTAAACCTGTAGTGCATTGCTGCTCCTTCAACAAATGATAGTAACAGAATGAATACAATTTTTTGTTATGGGTGAAATGCAAAGTTGTTTAAAAGGACAGTGAAGTACCAAACAAATATTTCCTGATTTAAAGGGACACTGTACCCAAATTTTTTATTTTGTGATTCAGATAGAGCATGACATTTTAAGCAACTTTCTAATTTACTCCTATTATCAAATTTTCTATATTCTCTTGGTATCTTTATTTGAAATGCAAGCATGTAAGTTTAGATGCCGGCCCATTTTTGGTGAACAACCTGGGTTGTCCTTGCTGATTGGTGGATAAATTCACCCACCAATAAATAAGTGCTCTCCAGGGTCCTGAACCAAAAAAATAGCTTAGATGCCTTCTTTTTTCAAATAAAGAAAGCAAGAGAATGAAGAAAAATTGATAATAGAAGTAAATTAGAGATTTGCTTAAAATTGCATGCTCTATCTAAATCAGGAAAGAAAAAATTTGGGTTCAGTGTCGCTTTAAATAGGGAATGTAATAATAAACAACTTTCCAATTTACTTTTATCACCAATTTGGATTTGTTCTTTTGGTATTCTTAGTTGAAAGCTAAACCTAGGATTCATATGCTAATTTCTTAGACCTTGAAGACTGCCCCTAATCTGAAATCATTTTAACCACTAGAGGGCATTAGTTCATGTGTTTCAAATAGATAACATTGAGCTCATGCACGTGAAGTTACCCTGGAGTGAGCATTGATTGGCTAAAATGCAAGTCTGTTAAAATAAATGAAATAATGTAGCAGTTTGCAGAAGCATAGATAGAAGGTAAACACAGAGGTAAAAAGGGTATTTCTATAACTTTAAAAATTAAAACAGAGTCAAGTGTACACCAAAAACGTTTTTATTTGAAGATATTTTTTTAAAGCTCAGTTTTTACAAAAATTTACATTGAACAATTGCAAGATAGACAAAACGAACCACTTTTAATCAATGGCAAGACAGTGATATACAATATAATTTTGTCAATATTTAAATGACAATTATTGCAAAACAAAAATCCAAAATATATCATCTTTTGGAAGAAAAACAATAGCGTAAATTAATAATGAATAAATAAAAATACTGTATTTTGCACTGTCAGTACTGAAAACATTATTGTCCAAAAACCGCCTATATATAGTCTGCTCAAGCTTGGACTCCCCTAGCACATAATTTTCCTCTAATTGAGGTAGATGTTCACCATACTCAGGGACATCCAAGCTCTCCAGAGCTATATCAGGGATTTTAATGGCAATATTGTGCAACATACAGCATATAAGGAAAATCATAGAGACTTTGGATGGGGTGTATTGAAGAACCCCGTCGGAGATGTCCAAGCAGCGGAAACGGCTCTTCAATACGCCAAAGGTGCACACAATCACCAATTGGGTGGCGATGTGTGCCTTCTTGTAGCACACCTCTTCCACTCCGTTGGGGTTGTGGACAGGTGTGAACATCCACGGAAGACACGAATATCCAGAATCACCTGTGTAAAATAAATAAAGCATTGATATTAGCAATCAGAATTAATACAATATATAATATACATATGTGTGAATATATAAGAGATATTTACCTATGAGGGTTCCCTCTGGCATTTGTCCCTCCTGGAACCAATGGTAGATTGCAGAATTTTGGAGGACGAAGGAATCGTGGTTGGAACCAGAGAGTCCAGAGCGTACACTCATTATCCTCAACCTGGCATCACAGATGACCAGGATATTGAGCGAGTGGTTATGCTTCCTGTCCCGGTATGGCTCCTCTCTAACCCTGGGAGGCTGCACCAATATATGAGTACAATCTATGGTCCCCAATACTCTTGACAACCCAGCAAGATGATAAAACTGGAGCTTGAATGCATGCACTCCTCAGGTGTATTGGGGAAGTGATGGACTAGGCATTGGTGAAAGGCATTCAGGACAACCTTAAAGGGACAGTCTACACCAGAATTTTTATTTTGCTTAAAAAGATAGATAACCCCTTTATTACTCATTCCCCAGTTTTGCATAACCAACACAGTTATATTAATATATGTCTTACCTCTGTGATTACCTTGTATCTAAGCCTCTGCAGACTGCCCTCTTATCTCAGTGCTCTTGACAGACATGCAGTTTAGCCAATAAGTGCAGACTCCTAAATAACTCCACGGGAGTGAGCACAATGTTATCTATATGACACACAGGAACTAGTACTGTCTAACTGTGAAAAACTTTTAAAATGCTCTGAACTAAGGGGCGGTTTTCAACGGTTTAGAAATCAGTTTGAGCGGCAGCCTACCTAGGTTAAGCTTTTCAAAAATACCACCAAGGGAACAAAGCAAATTTAATGATAAAAGTCAATTGGAAAGTTGTTTAAAATTGTATGCCCTATCTGAATCATGAAAGTTTAACTTTGGCTAGACTGTCCCTTTAAGATGACATGAGAAGGTTGCCTGGCTCATACCTATGCCTAGACCTGTCACAGCCTGAAATGATCCAGTTGCCAAAAAATAGAGGACCAATAGTAATTTTACCATTCCAGGGATTGCCCTAGGGATTGCAGTAAGTGGTTCGAGAGATTCCTTGATTTCGACATAGAGCTTCTCAATGGAAGCCCTATTGAGTCCAAATAGACGGATCACCTCCCGATCACTGAGGGCATGGAGACCAACCCTAGACAGGAAAACCCTTGGCACCAGGTGGCGTCTTCTTTGACGCACCACCACAGCCATCAACACCGTCTTTCCCTGTGTCTGCTTAAAAACAGGACAAACTGTATCACTTTAACAATGTCCATTGTAAAAAGAATAATAAAAGGAAGTGTCGATTGAAAGCCCTTTTTATAATGCCAAGTTCTACAGCTGTAAATGATTGCAGTAATTTATTGAATAAGTTATGCGCCACACATTACATAACAAATTAATAACAGAATTTCTGTATTATTGCGTCATTTGACGAGCACAAAGTGTATGCGTCATCATTGTATGAATAATATGTATTGAATTATACCAGCCAGGTGAGTTAATCAGCTGTAATAAATGCAGGTATATTGTTTGTGCAATTAACTAACGGCTAGCTTACGAGTTGTGCGTTAGGCTTAAAAAGCAGCGTTGGCCGGTCCCAACGCTGCTTTTTAACGCCCGCTGGTATTACGAGTCTTGCAGGTACAGGTGTACCACTCACTTTTTTGGCCAGACTTGGAAATACCGCAAATCCACTTACGTCAATTGCGAATCCTATTTTTTCAATGGGACTTGCATAGCGCCGGTATTACGAGTCTGCCAAAAAGTGAGCGGTAGACCCTGTCCTGTCAACACTGGTACCGCATTTTAAAGTCAGTAGTTAAGAGTTTTACACTTCAACGCCGTAGCATAAAACTCTTAACTAAAGTGCTAAAAAGCACACTCCCATATTAAAGAACATTGTGGTGTATTAACAATGCCAGACATGGCTTAGAAAGAGAATGCAATGTAGAATATTATGAAATGCAATTAGTGTGCCACAGTTTAACATTTCTTGCTATCCTTTGTGGGATGTAGAATGCCATTTTAAATGTATTTTGCACGTATTTGGTATGCAACAGTTTTGATTGTCTTTTCTAACCTTTGTTGGTAAATATTAGAAAAGTGAATTGAGGAATAATGTGGTGTATTAACATTGCCAAACAAGACTTATAAAGGAAATGCAATTTTAAACATATTCAGCTAGATTACTGGAGCTTAAAAGCGATATGATGCTTTTAAGCTCCATACCGCACCAAAAACAAGCTCTGTTTTGACGTGCTCATGCACGCTTTTCCCATAGACATCAATAGGGAGAGCGAGTCAGAAAAAAGTCTAACACCTGCGATCACGGAAAGAAAAGCTCCGTAACGCAGCCCCATTGAGGTCTATGGGGAAAAAGAAAATAACGTTTAAACCTAACACCCTAACATAAACCCTAAGTCTAAACACCCCTAATCTGCTGCCCCCAACATTGCAGATTCCTGCCTACAGTTATTAACCCCTAATTTGTGGCTCCTGATATCGCCGCCACCTAAATAAAGGTATTAACCCCTAATCTGCCACTCCCGATATCGCCGCCACTATACAAAAGTTGTTAACCCCTATTCCTCCGTACCCCAACATCGCTGCCACTATATTAAAGTTATTAACCCCTATTCCGCCGCTCCCTGACATCGCCGCAATTAAAGTTATTAACCCCTAAACCTCTGGCCTCCCACATCACAACCACTATATAAACCTATTAACCCCTAAACCACCAGCCCCCCACATCGCAACAACCTAAATTACACTATTAACCCCTACACCTACCCCTAAACCTAACCCTAAACCTAACCCTAATCCTAACACCCCCTAACGTTAACATAATTCAAATAGAGCTAAATTAAAGTTACAATTATTAACTAAATAATACCTATTTAAAACTAAATACATACTTACCTGTAAAATAAAACCTAAGCTAGCTACAATATAACTAATAGTTATATTGTAGCTAGCTTAGGTTTTATTTTTATTTCACAGGTAAGTTTGTATTTTTTTTAACTAGGTAGACTAGTTAGTACATAGTTATTAACTACTTAATAACTACCTAGTTAAAATAAATAAAAAATTAACTGTGAAATAAAACCTAAGATACCTTACACTAAAACCTAAAATTACAAAAAATAAAACCTACCATTACAAAAAAAAAACTACCATTACAAAAAAAAAAAAATTATCCCAAAAAAAAAAATTCCTATTCTAATACCCTTTAAAAAAAAAAAAACACCCCAAAATAAAAAAACCTAATTTAGAATAAACTACCAAGGGCCTTTTGTAGGGCATTGCCCTAAGTTAAACAGCTCTTTTGCTACAAAAAACAAACAAACACGCCCTAACAGTATACAAACCCCCACCCCCCAAACTACCAAGGGCCCTTAAAAGGGCCTTTTGTAGGGCATTGCTCTAAGTTAAACAGCTGTTTTGCTACAAAAAAAACACCCCCTAAAAAAATACGTTACACAAAATAACAAATTATCAAAAATAATAAAAAATATTCTTATTCTAATACCTATTAAAAAAAAACACCCCACAATAAAAAACCTAATCTAGAATAAACTACCAATGGCCCTTAAAAGGGCCTTTTGTAGGGCATTTTCCTAAATATATCAGTTCTTTTTGTTAAAAAAAAAATACAAATACCTACTAACATTACAAACCCCCACCCCCCAAACCCACAAAATAAAAAAACTATCTAAAAAATCTAAGCTACCCATTGCCCTGAAAAGAGTATTTGTATGGGTATTGCCCTTAAAAGGGCATTTAGCTCTTTTGCTGCCCAAACCCTAATCTAAAAAACACTAACCCCTGACGATCCACTTAAAGTTTTTGAAGTCCCGCTTGAACGATCTTCATCCCGGCAGAGAAGTCCTCATCCAGGCGGTGAGAAGTCTTCATCCAGACGGCCTCTTTAATCGTCATCACGGCGGTGAAGTCCTCATTCAAGTGGCAAGAAGTCTTCATTCAGACGGCCTCTTCAATCTTCATCCAGGCAGCATCTTCTATCTTGATCCCGGCGGCGTGGAGCGGGTCCATCCTGAAGACATCCGGCACGGAGCATCCTGTTCATACGGTCGCCGCCGTACATTGAATCTTCAATGCAAGGTACACGATTCAAGATGGTGTCCCTTGCATTCCTATTGGCTGAAAAGATTTGAATCAGCCAATAGGAATTAGAGCTGCTAAACTCCTATTGGCTGATTTAAACAAGATCTTGATAAAGGCCTCGCCGAAGGCCGAAACGTGTGGACTTTTTAATCCTGTGACAAACCAGCCCGAGTTTCCATTTACATGATGAGCACATTTCTTATTTTTTCTGTTTGCACTTTAGTTTTTGTGCATCTGTTTGTTTTCTCTTTATTACAGGTATTTACAGGTATTCCCGACTATATCCGGATCTGAAGCATTTCTACCCACTCATCACTTCTGGATCAGAATATACCTTTTTGGGACTTTCATTTTTGGATATCTTCTTTTTCTTTGGGGCTTTTTATTTTGGACATATTCCTGGGACAGTTTATTTATATTGGCCTCATATAGGACCTCAGGGTCTCCCATGGTCTTTTTTTCATATATCTGAGCTAAGAATATATATCCCTTCCACTGTATAATATATGTAAAATATCTCTATGTTTTATCATTACATTTTTATTTATGTACACTTTTCTACTAGTACCTCTGTTTGGGACCTACCAGCCCCCTCTTTTTTGCTTGATTTTGAGAGAAATTTTCAGCTCACTGACACACTGTATTCACTCTGTTGTTAGTGATATGTAGCCTGTTGACACATTGTATACTCACTACATTCACTCTATAAGTAACCATCTTTATATAGTCTTATATAGTTGTCAGAGTATCTATAAATGTCAGTGGAAAATACATACATATATATATATATATATATATATATATATATATATATATATATGTATATATATATATATGATAAAATAATTATGAAATCTCTCAAATAGTAAGTTTGAGCATGCTCATTTTATCACTGAATACATTCTATTTATTCCAAATCTGAGATCAGATATGAAATACTTTCTCCTGATTAACAAAAGAGAGCATTTGCCTCATTAACCAGCACAAACCCCTGAGTTAATGGAGCCAATAGTCTTGTGTTTTGGTGGAAAATATGCTTAGAAGCCCTTTGAAAATTCTCAATATACATTTAGATCCTGTCAGGATGCCAGGAATCAGACTGAGACGAGAAGTGCAAAAATAATCACACCTTTATTAATAACAAAAAAAAATAAAAAGTCCACAAGTCAAATAACAAGCCAGGAGTCAAAACCAGAGCTGGTAGTCAGACGAGCTGAGTCAGGAGCCAAAGCGAGTAGTCAGACGAGCCGGAATCAGGAACAAGGAGAACAGCAGAGTCAGGAACAAGCCAGGGATCAGGAACCAGGAGGGATGTCAGGCAGCCAGGTAATACATAGGAACTGGAACACAGGCACTTACAAAAAGGGCTGAGACAATGCAAGGGCAAAGCATACTGAACAGAGGCCATTTAAATAATAAGTGATGACATCACAATTCTTAGACTGCAACCTGTCTCACACGCATGATGTACAGCAGTCTGACCATAAAAGGGCGTACAGGAAATGAGCAGCATCACACACTATGCCCCATAGTCAGCAAGAGAGGTGAGTAAAACGGCTGCCAGCAGCACATGGCAAACAAAGCAGGGAAAAAACCCTGACAGTACCCTCCCCTCAACGACCCCTCCCCGCGGGAGGACAAAAGGCTGGGGAAATGGCATGGAAGGCACGGAGGAGGGTGGGAGCATGAACATCAGAAGAGGGAACCAATGAACGCTCCTCCAGACCGTAGCCCCTCCAGTGAACCAAATACTGTACGCGGCCCCTGGACATACGAGAGTCAATAATGCTGCTGACCTTTATATTCTTCATGGTTGTTAACAAAGATAGGATGGAAATAAGGCAAAACGGTCGTAAACTGATTACAAACCAATGGTTTCAAGATAGAGACATGAAAAACATTGGAGATGAGCATTGCAGGAGGAAGGTCAAGAGCATAGGCCACAGGATTGACCCGTCGGAGTATTCGAAAAGAACCAACATAATGGGGAGCCAGTTTATTGGAAGGCACATGAAGGTTCAAGTTGCGGGAGGACAGCCAAACCCTCTCACCAACCTAGTAGGAAGGCGCGGGCAGACACCTACGATCAGCCTGGAACTTTTGGCGCTGCATAGAACGATGAAGGCAATCCTGAATCTGCACCCACGTGGAACGGAGTTGCCGGAGATGCTCCTCCAAAGCTGGAATACACTGAGACATGAATGAATCGGGCAACAAGGATGGTTGAATCCCATAATTCGCCATGAACGGGGATAACTTGGAGGAAGCATTAATAGCACTATTAAGAGCAAACTCTGCCCAAGGTAACAATTCAGACCAATTATTTTGGTGTTCTGAGACATAGCAAATGGAGGAACTGTTCCAGAGCTTGATTAGACTGTTCCGCAGCCCCATTGGATTGAGGGTGATATGCCGAAGAGAAGGAAAGCTGGATCCCCATTTGAGCAAAAAAGGAACGCCAAAATCTGGAGACAAACTGGCTACCCCAGCCCGAGACTATCTCCTTGGGTAACCCATGTAAACGGAAGACCTCCCGGGCAAAATTTGAAGCAAGCTCCTGAGCGGTAGGCAGCTTCTTCAAGGGAATGCAATGTTACATTTTAGAAAAACGGTCAACCACCATAAGGATAACAGTATTGCCATTGGAAACAGGGAGCTCGACAATGAAGTCCATGGAAAGATGTGTGCAAGGACCCTCACCATTAGCAATAGGTTGAAGAAGACCCACAGGAAGGACGTCGAGGAGTCTTATTCTGTGCACAAACTGAGCAGGAGGAAACATACACAGCAACATCAGAATGAAGACTTATCCACCAGAATTGTAGAGTGAAAGACCAAATCATTTGGTTCTTGCCTGGGTGACCTGCGGCTTTAGGATAGTGGTAAGTTTGCAAAAGTTTAGTTTGAAGATTCTCAGGAACAAAACACTTACCACTAGGTTTCTCAGGAGGTGCATTGGTTTGTGCAGCCAGGATCTCCTCCCCCAAGGGAGAAGTCAAATTAGTATGTATGGTAGCCAAAATATGGTCAGGAGGTATAACTGGAGTAGGTACAGACTCCTCCTTGGACAGAGGCGAAAATTGTCGAGAGAGGGCATCAGCCCTAACATTCTTACTACCAGGCAGGTAGGAGACCACATAATTAAACCGAGACAAAAATAGCGCCCATCTGGCCTGTCGGGGTGACAAACGTTTTGCTTCAGACAGATAAGTTAAATTCTTGTGGTCAGTAAGAATGAGCACTGGTACGCTAGTACCCTCGAGAAGATGCCTCCATTCCTTGAGTGTCAAAATTATGGCCAGTAATTCCATGTCGCCAATTTCATAATTGCACTCCTCTGGAGATAATTTCTTAGAGAAGAAAACGCACGGATGCAAGGAACCGTCAGGCGTAGGACGTTGAGACAAGAGGGTATCTACTCCAGTCTCAGACGCACCGACCTCAAGAATGAAAGGCAGGACAGGGTTAGGATGAGCCAGAACTGGAGTGGCAGCAAAGGCAGTCTTAAGACTATCAAAGGCCTTAATGGCAGTAGGTGACCAGTGGAGTGGATCATTCTCTTTACGGGTCATGTCTGTGATAGGTTTGACCAAAGAAGAAAAGTTTTTAATAAACTTCTATAGTAATTGGCGAACCCCAAAAAACATTGAATAGACCAAATACCAACTGGGCAAGGCCACTGCAGACAACTTGTCAGGATCCATGGAGAACCCTGCAATGGAGATAACATAAACTAAGAAGGTTACCCTCTGTCTGATGCGGAGAATTTATCACCTGGACCTGGAGGGTTTCAAAATGGAGAGCCCCAACAGCCATGGATAACGGAGCGGTTTCATGAGTAACGAGTGCGGGCTGAAGGGGCCTGCCATCAATGGTATTAATAGCAAGTGGAACATACCAAGGCAAAACAGGAATGGAGTGCTTTGATACAAAAGCACTGTCAATGAAATAGCCAGCAGCACCGGAGTCAACAAGAGCCTGGGTGACTATGGAGGGGTCCACCCAGGAAAGGACCACCATGACCAAAGGTTTCTCCTTTAGCAGTTCCGGGGACGAGGATAAACCACCCAAGGTCTGCCCCCAACAGAACCTTAGGTGTGAGCGTTTCCCGGCCGTGTAGGACAAGACTTCAAAAGTTGGCCCTGTAACCCACAATAGAGGCCCCTCCCTCCTACAAAAGGCCCTCTCCGCAGCGGAGAGATGCGTGAATCCCAACTGCATCAACTCAGCAGTACCTGGTGACTCAGGACCAGGAGGCATGGGAGGAGAGGGAGGCATGGGTGGGAATGAACACGTAGGAGACAACAGAACAGGAGGCTTCTGCAAGCGCTCCATGAAAGAGGGCCTCTCTCTGAGTCTGATGTCAATTAGGATCAAAAAAGAAGCCAATGCAATGCAGCAACATCGTCTCTAATCGCATCAGAGAGCCCATGAAAGAAGGCGGCAACAAGGGCTTCATTGTTCCAACCTACCTCTGCTTCAAGCGTATGGAACTCAATGGCATACTGAGCAACAGATCTTGTACCTTGCTGAATGGACATGAGTCGTTTAGCAGCAGAGGAGGAGCGAGCCAGAACATCAAATACCCTTTGAAAGGAGACCACAAATTCAGGGTAATTTGAAATAACAGGTTTATTAGTCTCCCACAAGGGATTAGCCCAGGCAAGAGCTGTGTCAGAGAGTAACAAGATGAAAAATCCCACTTTAGCTTTGTCAGAGGGAAACGCCTGAGGTAACATCTCAAAGTAAATGCCTACCTGGTTCAAAAACCCTCTGCACTGAATAGGATCGCCTCCATATAACTGAGGTAGAGGTGCAGAACCGGACATGGTCCTGGTAGGACTAGGTGCAGCAGCGGAAACAGGAGCAGGCATAACTTGCGGGACACTTTGGTCCAAATGTGCAGTGCAAGTCAGCAGGGTTTGCACGGCTAATGCAAATTGATCCAAGCGGTGATCCTGTTCATCCATCCTGGAAATGATGGTAGGTAAAGGTGGATTATTAGCACCATCAGGATTCATGGCCCTTGCGTAATGTCAGGATGCCAGGAGTCAGACTGAGACGAGAAGTGTAAAAATAATCACACCTTTATTAATAACAAAAAAAATAATAAAAAGTCCACAAGTCAAATAACAAGCCAGGAGTCAATACCAGAGCTGGTAGTCAGACGAGCCGAGTCAGGAGCCAAAGCAAGTAGTCAGACGAGCCGGAATCAGGAACAAGGAGAACAGCAGAGTCAGGAACAATCCAGGGATCAGGAACCAGGAGGGACATCAGACAGCCAGGTAATACACAGGAACTGGAACACAGGCACTCACAAACAGGTCTGAGACAATGCAAGGGCAAAGCATACTGAACAGAGGCCCTTTAAATAATAAGTTTTGACATCACAATTCTGAGACTGCAACATGTCTCACACGGATGATGTACACCAGTCTTACCATAAAAAGGCATGCAGGAAATGAGCAGCATCACACACTATGCCCCAGAGTCAGCAAGAGAGGTGAGTAAAATGGCTGCCAGCAGCACATGGCAAACAAAGCAGGGACAAAACCCTGACAGATCTGGGAGAAGCATATGCCAACTTTCACTAACAGACATGATAATTTAACACCATGAGTCACTGGATTTCCTTTGAAACTTAATTAGATGCAAAAGTTGATTATACCTGCTGAGCTTTGAATACACGAAGCTCAGACATACCTCTCAATTTTTTAAAAAAAAATAGCTAAACAGAGACACATGTGACATTGCAGCTGTTAAATTCATTTTTAAAATACAGCCTGTATAATTTTAAATACTGTATAAAAATGTGTATTTGTGGACCTAAAAAGCAGTGACTAATAGTAACATATTAGATAAATATTTGCTGAGCATGATAAATACTGCAACTAGATGTTTGGTGTCAAACTGTACATTTTCTGTTATGCTAAATGAACTATAAATGCTGACAAGAGAGGTTTATTAATGCAAAAAGTTATAGTATGTTAAATAATCACTTTATAAGGATGTATTAAATTGTTAGCAATATTGATGAAGAGATCTGCATTTGCAGTTGTCTGCTGCCCCCTAAGGGATTAAAACTGGTATGACAGCCAAATAAATTAACTATTGGAACACATGCAGAGCCAAATGAGCCAATCAGGGAGGCGTCTGCCAAATAACCAATGAGAGTGGCAAGCACCGTGGGGCATTTCCAAATAATCAGTAATGATTACAATAAGAATAAAAAGGGGTGGGATTATATCACATGATATAACCTCAATGCAAGGAGAGAGAAAAAAAAAGTATTTTTGTCTGCTTAAACTTGTGATTGAATAACTGCTGCCAAATTGGGAGACAGTCACTTTTTAAGCAAAAATCTGAGACTAACTTCTTGATCTATGCAATAACCTTTCTTCATATGAGGTGATCTGAATCTACTTGGAAACGATTGGAATATTGAATTGGTTCATGTTGGTGATGTATGAATGTTCTATATTTTTAATATTTAAATCAAAGGTATTTGGTAACTATAACTAAATTGCAGTTTGTAAATTTAAAAAGGCACTTTATATATTTTGGACTCATATTCACAGTCCAGTGTAATTTTAAGCTAGTCTTTGTATGCTAAGTAATTTATTTTAGCTCAGATAAATTGGCATAGGAGTTGGTTGCACAAATAATATATACAATTTCTGATGTTTTAATTAGAGTTGTATAGAATCATTTGGTGACTAAATAGCTTAAGTATATTTTTCTGGAAGTTAACAAACCATACCTTGGCATCTCATTGTGATATTTAAATGCAACTCTGATTTGGGAGATTATTGTGAATAAGGTAATTTTTACAATCTTTGTATAGCATATTATAACAGCATAAACGTGTATAGTTTGATTCATAACCTAGTTCCTTTAAATATAATTAAATGTGTCTATAAATTTTAACTAATACAAATAATTTAGGAATTTACATTAATTTAAATTGTTTTGTATATGCATTTTATTGGGGGTTTGTTTTAAAGAATAATTATTAAATATATTGTATTATAAACTGGTCATATACTGACATATTATTTGGAGGCACTGCTTTAGATATTATTAATATTTATAACATTCATATGATATATTTGTAGTAAATAGAAATTATTAAAAAAAAAAAAATTAATATTAATATCTTGAAAAATTATTTTTTTTAAAAATGATCAATTGATTTTTCATATTTCAAAATGAATATTAATATTTTTGAAAATATAATTTTTTTTCTCTCTTGTTGGTCAAAATTGTATTAGCATTTTAATTTAACAAAATACCAAGCCAATATAATAATGTCTGTAACCAGAAGTGAATGATTTAAATCTGTACATAGTGTTGAAATTTGCTCCCCGAAATGACCCCGCACTCAGGGCGATGTTCTTAAGATGGACATTATAGGCCACATTAAAAAGAGGTGTAATATTGTGGGTGACTTAAATAATTATATGGATATGCTTGCAATTAAGGCTAAAAATATTGCTAATGTTGATGGAAGGTGGAATGAAAAAAGTGAATTATTCCAAGAATTATTAAAAATTAATCAATGCAAAAATCTCAAAAAACGGGATGAACTAATACTAAAATCTTGGCCCCTGGTAATATGCATTATTGACGAAATGTCCATCCTCTGGATAGAAAAGGAATTGAAAATACAAGGGCTAAAAAAGAGTATTCACTCCTCACGCAGATGCGAAGGGAATTTAAATATAGCCGAAAATAAAATTGATGAGTTTGCCCAAAACATAGCTACCTTACAAAAATATAACCATAGTTTAGTAGACCAGATAGAAGATTTGCATAAGGAACTCGCACAAAGCCAGAGAGAATTAAGTGGTTTAAAAAGGTTGTATCGTCATAATGAAAACCCCTCTATTAGCAAAGAAGACTATGCAGATAATTCTAAATCTCTTAAAGAATACATCAGGAATGAACTGCAGAAATTTAGGGAAGAATTTGAACAAAGGACCCCTATTGGGTCAGAAATAAACTTCCCAAATAGACAGTCACCTCACGTTATAAATTCAGGGAACTGCTATAACTCAGCTGAGGAGGGGGAGGGCATCTCTAGTAGTGAGTCAGAGGGCGGAGCCAGCTACCCAACTAGCCAAAGTAGTGCTAATATATGTAAGGGGTCTCCCCATAGTGAATATAGGATGGATAGGAGGTACTCCAGCCCCAAAAAGAAGATCCCTAGGAGAGCCCAAAATATGTCTAATAATGTAATCAAAATGTTTGTATTGGAGAAGTGCTAATAAAGCTGCTGGATAGGATGTAATGGATAAAAAATGTCCTACTATAATTTAAAATATATATAAACAACTAATGTCTGTTAATTATAAGAATATACGCACATAGGACATAAGTGGTATTTCAAAAGGGGAGAGACTTTCTCTAAATAAACCAGATTATATCTAAAAGGCAATTTTATTGAAAACAATGTTTGTTATATATCCGGTTAAAACATATATAATAAATACTATCGGCACATATCTATCAGACATGAATGAACAAGATCAGAAAACAACAATATATTTCTATAGGATATATAAACTAAGAAATATATTAATATAGAATATATTGTTATTGGTATCGATAAGGATTAGTTTTTTGATTGGATAACCTCTCAAACTAAAACTGTATATATATATATATATATATATATACATAAATATATGTGTGCATTTAAAAAAAATATTTTAAAATTGTGTATAAGATGGTATAGTTAAAAATGGTATAGTTAAAAATACCAAATAATGTAAATAAAAATATATACGTATAACAGATGATATAGTCAAAACTAATATCAAATAAATTGCCAGAGGGAATTCTATGAAATGTTACATGAAGTTAGCTCTTAATTGATAATGGTTTAATAAGGGTTAACCTGTCCGATGCAAAGTTTGTTACAAAGCTTTTGCAGGTTTAATAAGGGTTTGCAGGGCTAATGCAAATTGATCCAAGCGGTGATCCTGTTCATCCATCCTGGAAATGATGGTAGGTAAAGGTGGATTATTAGCACCATCAGGATGCCAGGAGTCAGACTGAGACGAGAAGTGCAAAAATAATCACACCTTTATTAATAACAAAAAAATAATAAAAAGTCCACAAGTCAAATAACAAGCCAGGAGTCAATACCAGAGCTGGTAGTCAGACGAGCCGAATCAGGAGCCAAAGCAAGTAGTCAGACGAGCCGGAATCAGGAACAAGGAGAACAGCAGAAACAGGAACAATCCAGGGATCAGGAACCAGGAGGGACATCAGACAGCCAGGTAATACACAGGAACTGGAACACAGGCACTCACAAACAGGTCTGAGACAATGCAAGGGCAAAGCATACTGAACAGAGGCCCGTTAAATAATAAGTTATGACATCACAATTCTGAGACTGCAACCTGTCTCACACGGATGATGTACACCAGTCTTACCATAAAAAGGCATGTAGGAAATGAGCAGCATCACACACTATGCCCCAGAGTCAGCAAGAGAGGTGAGTAAAATGGCTGCCAGCAGCACATGGCAAACAAAGCAGGGACAAAACCCTGACAGATCTGGGAGAAGCATATGCCAACTTTCACTAACAGACATGTGATAATTTAACACCATGAGTCACTGGATTTCCTTTGAAACTTAATTAGATGCAAAAGTTGATTATACCTGCTGAGCTTTGAATGCACGAAGCTCAGACATACATCTACATTTTTTTTTAAAAAAAAATAGCTAAACAAAGACACGTGACATTGCAGCTGTTAAATTCATTTTTAAAATACAGCCTGTATAATTTTAAATACTGTATAAAAATGTGTATTTGTGGACCTAAAAAGCAGTGACTAATAGTAACATATTAGATAAATATTTGCTGAGCATGATAAATACTGCAACTAGATGTTTGGTGTCAAACTGTACATTTTCTGTTATGCTAAATGAACTATAAATGCTGACAAGAGAGGATTATTAATGCAAAAAGTTATAGTATGTTAAATAATCACTTTATAAGGATGTATTAAATTGTTAGCAATATTGATGATGAGATCTGCATTTGCAGTTGTCTGCTGCCCCCTAGGGGATTAAAACTGGTATGACAGCCAAATAAATTAACTATTGGAACACATGCAGAGCCAAATGAGCCAATCAGGGAGGCGTCTCCCAAATAACCAATGAGAGGGGCAAGCACCGTGGGGCATTTCCAAATAATCAGTAATGATTACAATAAGAATAAAAAGGGGTGGGATTATATCACATGATATAACCTCAATGCAAGGAGAGAGAAAAAAAGTATTTTTGTCTGCTTAAACTTGTGATTGAATAACTGCTGCCAAATTGGGACACAGTCACTTTTTAAGCAAAAATTAGAGACTAACTTCTTGATCTATGCAATAACCTTTCTTCATATGAGGTGATCTGAATCTACTTGGAAACGATTGGAATATTGAATTGGTTCATGTTGGTGATGTATGAATGTTCTATATTTTTAATATTTAAATCAAAGGTATTTGGTAACTATAACTAAATTGCAGTTTGTAAATTTAAAAAGGCACTTTATATATTTTGGACTCATATTCACAGTCCTGTATAATTTTAAGCTAGTCTTTTGTATGCTAAGTAATTTATTTCAGCTCAGATAAATTGGCATAGGAGTTGGTTGTTTGCACAAATAATATATACAATTTCTGATGTTTTAATTATAGTTGAATAGAATCATTTGGTGACTAAATAGCTTAAGTATATTTTTCTGGAAGTTAACAAACCATACCTTGGCATCTCATTGTGATATTTAAATGCAACTCTGATTTGGGAGATTATTGTGAATAAAGTAATTTTTACAATCTTTGTATAGCATATTATAACAGCATAAACGTGTATAGTTTGATTCATAACCTAGTTCCTTTAAATATAATTAAATGTGTCTATAAATTTTAACTAATACAAATAATTTAGGAATTTACATTAATTTAAATTGTTTTGTATATGCATTTTAATGGGGGTTTGTTTTAAAGAATAATTATTAAATATATTGTATTATAAACCGGTCATATACTGACATATTATTTGGAGGCATTGCTTTAGATATTATTAATATTTATAACATTCATATGATATATTTGTAGTAAATAGAAATTATTAAAAAAAAAAATTTAATATTAATATCTTGAAATATTATTTTTTTTTAAAATGATCAATTGATTTTTCATATTTCAAAATGAATATTAATATTTTTGAAAATATAATTTTTCTCTCTTGTTGGTCAAAATTGTATTAGCGTTTTAATTTAACAAAATACTAAGCCAATATAATAATGTCTGTAACCAGAAGTTAATCATTTAAATCTGTACATAGTGTTGAAATTTGTTCCCCGAAATGACCCCGCACTCAGGGCGATGTTCTTAAGATGGACATTATAGGCCACATTAAAAAGAGGTGTAATATTGCGGGTGATTTAAATAATTATATGGATATGCTTGCAATTAAGTCTAAAAATATTGCTAATGTTGATGGAAGGTGGAATGAAAAAAGTGAATTATTCCAAGAATTATTAAAAATTAATCAATGCAAAAATCTCAACAAACGGGATGAACTAATACTAAAATCTTGGCCCCTGGTAATATGCATTATTGACAAAATGTCCATCCTCTGGATAGAAAAGGAATTGAAAATACAGGGGCTAAAAAAGAGTATTCACTACTCACGCAGATGCGAAGGGAATTTAAATATAGCCGAAAATAAAATTGATGAGTTTGCCCAAAACATAGCTACCTTACAAAAATATAACCATAGTTTAGTAGACCAGATAGAAGATTTGCATAAGGAACTCGCACAAAGCCAGAGAGAATTAAGTGGTTTAAAAAGGTTGTATCGTCATAATGAAAACCCCTCTATTAGCAATGAAGACAATGCAGATAATTCTAAATCTCTTAAAGAATACATCAGGAATGAACTGCAGAAATTTAGGGAAGAATTTGAACAAAGGACCCCTATTGGGTCAGAAATAAACTTCCCAAATAGACCGTCACCTCATGTTATAAATTCAAGGAACTGCTATAACTCAGCTGAGGAGGGGGAGGGCATCTCTAGTAGTGAGTCAGAGGGCGGAGCCAGCTACCCAACTAGCCAAAGTAGTACTAATATATGTAAGGGGTCTCCCCATAGTGAATATAGGATGGATAGGAGGTACTCCAGCCCCCAAAAAAAGATCCCTAGGAGAGCCCAAGATATGTCTAATAAGGTAATCAAAATGTTTGTATGGGAGAAGTGCTAATAAAGCTGCTGGATAGGATGTAATGGATAAAAAATGTCCTACTATAATTTAAAATATATATAAACAACTAATGTCTGTTAATTATAAGAATATACGCACATAGGACATAAGTGATATTTCAAAAGGGGAGAGACTTTCTCTAAATAAACCAGATTATATCTAAAAGGCAATTTTATTGAAAACAATGTTTGTTATATATCCGGTTAAAACATATATAATATATACTATCGGCACATATCTATCAGACATGAATGAACAAGATCAGAAAACAACAATATATTTCTATAGGATATATAAACTAAGAAATATATTAATATAGAATATATTGTTACCGGTATCGATAAGGATTAGTTTTTTTATTGGATAACCTCTCAAACTAAAACTGTATATATATATATATACATAAATATATGTGTGCATTTAAAAAAATATATTTTAAAATCGTGTATAAGATGGTATAGTTAAAAATAGTATAGTTAAAAATACCAAATAATGTAAATAAAAATATATACGTATAACAGATGATATAGTCAAAACTAATATCAAATAAATTGCCAGAGGGAATTCTATGAAATGTTACATGAAGTTAGCTCTCAATTGATAATGGTTTAATAAGGGTTAACCGGTCCGTTGCAAAGTTTGTTACAAAGCTTACACTAATTTTTCAAAGAATTGTTTCCCAGTGTCCACAATGTATCCAACTGGATCCAAATGTATGTCCTCGATCTTTTTTAAGGAAGGAGAGTAAAGTTTATGTTATAGACGGTTTCCACAATGAGCTATAACATAAACTTTACTATCCTTCCTTAAAAAAGATCGAGGACATACCATTTGGATCCAGTTGGATACATTGTGGACACTGGGAAACAATTCTTTGAAAAATTAGTGTAAGCTTTGTAACAAACTTTGCAATGGACCGGTTAACCCTTATTAAACCATTATCAATTGAGAGCTAACTTCATGTAACATTTCAAAGAATTCCCTCTGGCAATTTATTTGATATTAGTTTTGACTATATCATCTGTTATACTTATATATTTTTATTTACATCATTTGGTAGTTTTAACTATACCATTTTTAACTATAACATCTTATACAAGATTTTAAAATAAAAGTTTTAAATACACACATATATTTATGTATATATATATATATATATATATATATATATATATATATATATATACAGTTTTAGTTTGAGAGGTTATCCAATTGAAAAACTAAGTATATATTATATATGTTTAAACCGGATATATAACAAGCATTGTTTTCAATAAAATTACCTTTAATATATAATTTGGTTTATTTAGAGAAAGTCTCTTCCCTTTTGAAATACCACTTATGTCCTATGTGCGTATATTCTTATAATTAACAGACATTAGTTGTTTATATATATTTTAAATTATAGTAGGACATTTTTTATCCATTACATCCTATCCAGCATCTTTTTTAGCGCTTGTCCCATACAAACATTTTGATTATCCATTTTTGAGAGGTTTGGATATCACCTCTCTACTAAGGAGATAGCTAGGCTGGACATAGAGTATTTTCAAATTTTTATCTTTTTACATGTCTAATAAGGTATATGACACCCCTAAAATACTACTTTCTTAAAGGATGCAGTACCTAAATTTTCCAAAAACGGAACCACTTCTATAATTGACCACTTAGAGGCCTCTGAAAATGCTTTATCTATAATGAATGTTACAAGTGAGCGGTCAAAAATCGAATTTCTGCCCTGGGTATTTGAGGGTAAACATCAGAAATTCTTTACTTCACTAAAGGATATGAATATTCATTCCTGGAATGAGACAAAACGACAGTGCAGAAAGGAATTCGGGCAATATCACACTAAAACTGCAGCGGAAATAGCTGTATACGGTTTAAACTGTAGTGCGAATCAAAACCCTATAGAATTCCTTTCTGTACTGAAAAATGCATACAGTATGGCTGAAGATTATCCCATATTTGAATGCTCAGAATTTGTGAATTTATTTTTCGAAGCATTGCCCACGCACATCAAAGTAAATTTAGCTAGAGATTTTGATGAGCACTGCTCATTGGACTGGCTGATCAAAGAGAGTACAAAGTTATACTCTATTCAGCAGTCCAGTGAACAGGGGGTTAAAAGGGAACCAAAGCCCAACCCTAAAATTGTGGCAGAAACTAGGGTGTCACCTAGCCCCCTCAATTTGGAGTCTTAAAAGAAAACCTAAGCGGAGGTGGCCCGAGAAAACAGGCCATCCCCACAAAGTTTTAACTCTGCCCTTCCCCCAACACGGGCTGAAGTGCAGAGAGACTATACTAAAAATTGGGGGCATACCCAGGTAAATAATTATTCCCAAAGAGATGAACGCCCACAATATAATTGGTATTCCCATAAAAATAAATACAAAAAGTGGCGAAAATACTCTCAGGGTAATCAGACACCCCAAGTAAATAGTGCTTCCCAAAATAACAATTCAAACCCCAAAGACAACCACGTCAAAATAAGAAAAATAGCTATGATTCAGAGGGATCCCAAGGATCCAGGAATTAATACCCTGGGACATCAAAAAAGCGGTCCATGGGTAAAGATAGCTTGTCCATTCAAGTGGGCCAACTCAGCACACAAGTTAGTCAATTATGTACACTATTTACTAATATGAGCCAAGCTTTTATGGCTCAGCAACCTAACAATATTTTTTTAGGGGTACAGCCAGTGGCCAGCAGTGGGCCACAGGCACAGTCATAAATACTGCAGTATTACCTGAGAGAGGGGGGAGAGATATACCAAATAAAATGATAAATGTCAATAATGGTACTAATCATGTTCTCTCCCTACAGACCGGAAACGGGCGATTTAGCTGTGATGACGAGCAACCTCGGCCTGAAAGCTCTAACAAATCTCTTCCTTTGCAGCATTCTCTTAACCTTATTTCCACAGATGCAGTATACATGAACCCAGTCGACCCTATTATAGAGGGGACCGGTAAGAATGAAAATTCTTCTGCATCAGGTAACGTGGCAGATTCAGGTAACACGTGGCGAAGCCCACAGATGTATGATAATGCCAATTTTATGTGTGAAATGGTAGAAACTGCAGGGAGATATTATGTATTAGCTGAGCTCCAGGATTCAGTTTCCAAATCTATCATGGGATTAATTGATACTGGATCTCAGGCAAATATTTTATCCCACAGGTACTACACACAGCTAAATGAGTTAACACCCCACAAACCTAAAATAAACAAATTTGATAGTTCACTAATAGGTGTTGGGGGTGACTCTCTAAAAGTCTACGGTACTGCATGGTTAAAATTGAGGCTGGGGAACAGGGTAATAAAACACCCTGTCATTATAGTGGATCTGGAAACTGATTGTTTAATTATTGGTAGTGATCTCCTGAATCGATTAAGCACCATAATTGATTGCATAAATAATGTAATTTGGTCACAAGTAAAAAGGCCTATTATTTATGAGCAATCTGGTATATCTCGCACCCGACATAATTGTCACGTGGTGGAAGAGAAACCAGATGCTGTGGAGATTCATTTCCAGAATAACTCTGTACCTGAAATCACTATTCTACAAATAGATGATCAGACTCCTTTAAGTGGTTCTGATGGTAATACTTTTAAAATATCGCCTGGAAAGATAGCAAATATTTCCTTAAATGACGATGTATTAACCATATCTCTCTGCAAGGGAGGTGCTTTGTTCCCTAAAGGGGGAGGCCACACTCAATACCTCGCAGGAATTGAGAGAGTTAAGGATGATCTATTTATCCCCATGCAAGTGCATGACCTTGGGAAAACCAAGTATACTAAATTAAACTTAAAACAGGAAGCTAGCTATATAAGCGAAGGCTTATTAGCACAGATAGCTGAACCTAAAGTGATTAAATATCTTTCTCCCCAAGACCACTGTGTCCACGGCCTGGATGACAGGTCTGAAAGCTATATGTCACAGCTAAATGTTTATTATCTATCTCTATAGGTAATAAATCAGCAAAGCACCTGTTTTTAGTTTTAAATACCCCCCATAATCAAATATACATTGGCAATGATCTCTTACATAGATATGCCATACAAATAGATTTGATTAACTATTGCCTCTGGAGCAGGTTAAAGGGGGACCCTGAAGTATTTCAGGATGAAAATGCCGCCCTAAAATCAAACCAGCAAATGCCATATGCCGTGAATATGCAGGTATCTAACAATGTTATAATTCCGTTGGTTTGAAATTTACGTTAGCGCATACACCAAAAGATTTTCTCTATCTGTGCCACTCTTATAGCTTATCTCCTTCCTAGATAAGTATTTATTTAGAATTTGGTTTAAAGAAACAAAGAGGGCGCTATTCAATAGCAATAGGTTATGATATCTGTCTAAACATTCAAATAATCAAATTAGATTAAAGGGACAGTCTAGGCCAAAATAAACTTTCATGATTCAGATAGAGCATGTAATTTTAAACAATTTTCCCATTTACTTTTATCACCAATTTTGCTTTGTTCTCTTGGTATTCTTAGTTGAAAGCTTAACCTAGGAGGTTCATATGCTAATTTATTAGACCTTGAAGGCCACCTCTTTTCAGAATGCATTTTAACAGTTTTTCACCACTATAGGGTGTTAGTTCATGTGTTTCGTATAGATAACACTGTGCTCGTGCACGAGAGGTTATCTGGGAGCAGGCACTGATTGGCTAAACTGCAAGTCTATCAAAAGAACTGAAATAAAGGGGCAGTTTGCAGAGGCTTAGATACAAGATAATCACAGAGGTTGAAAGTATATTAATAAAACTGTGTTGGTTATGCAAAACTGGGGAATGGGCAATAAAGGGATTATCTATCTTTTAAAACAATAACAATTCTGGTGTAGACTGTCCCTTTAAGTTAAATGTCTCTATTTAGAATAATGTTGACCATTAAAATTGTTTATTTAATAATTTTAAGAACCAAGTTGTGGGTATTCCTACTTATGTCCATATATACATAATAATTAAAACGTTCCAAATATATATTTATTAAATTTATAAATGAATGGGTGTTCTCAGCATGAAACACCTATAATGGAGCACTAATGTTCCCTTTGCATCTGGGTTTATCTTGAATACAATGACTGTATACAATAATATACAATAGTATTGTTCAAAATTTACATACACTGATAATATTTATCTAAACTTAGATCTTTCCTATGCTCCAATAGATGCACAAACTATTTAAAAAATAAGATTAACCTTTTAAAAGCCAACAGCTACGTAGAAAATTCAAAGTTCATAATAGCTATTTAAAACATTTATACCTTTAAACTAATGCAATGTTAATATGGTAATTTATTGAGGACCCCGTTAAAAGGTTATTGTCCTGGAGCGCGCTCCCAACAAAACTAACATGCCATTCTTGACATTTTATTTCTTTTTAGTCACTTAGAGGAGTTTGAATTGTAACAGTCTTACAGTCACTTCTTATAAACTGGATACAGTCGGTTATTTCAATTACTTTACCCGATGACTTGCAGGGGAAAAGAGGGCACTTGTATCTAGTAGCAAAATCTCCTTGAATCGACAGCTCCTATGTTCTAAACTCTGTGTTCCGGTTGGCAAAACCCGCCAAGTTTGAAAACGGTTACTACTTTCAAAGTGGGTGACGTCACCAAACGTTAGATTAATCCAGTGTGGAATTTATAACTCCAAAAGTTTCAAGAATACACTTGCGCAAGTGATTTTGGATGAAATAATCCACCCTCACCGCTGTCTGTCCTTATAAGAAGGTGGGAAATTCTGCACTTAGTACAAATGTACGCAGATATTACTCACACCTATTAAGTCTATAGACACGGATCCTCTGGGTGCTCAGTCAAAAGCTCAATATAGTTGAATGTTTAAGCTCACAGCTTCTATGAGTTTCACCCTCTGCTTTGGGCTTTAGCAAGCAAGTCCCCTGCAAGTCATCGGGTAAAGTAATTGAAATAACCGACTGTATCCCGTTTATAAGAAGTGACGGTAATACTGTTACAATTCAAACTCCTCTAAGTGGCTAAAAAGAAATAAAATGTCAAGAATGGCATGTTAGTTTTGTTGGGAGTGCGCTCCAGGACAATAAACTTTTAACGGGGTCCTCGAGGAATTACCATATTAACATTGCATTATTTTAAAGGTATAAATGTTTTAAATGGCTATTATGAACTTTGAATTTTCTATGTAGCTGTTGGCTTTTTAAAGGTTAATGTTATTTTTTAAATAGTTTGTGCATCTATCGGAGCATAGGAAAGATCTAAGTTTAGATAAATATTATCAGTGTATGTAAATTTTGAACAATACTGTTGTATATTATAGTATACTATACAATCTATATATTGTATTCAAGATAAACTCTCAGATGCAAAGGGAAGATAAGTGCTCCATTATAGGTGTTTCATGCTTAGAACACCCATTCATTTATAAATGTAATAAATATATATTTGGAACGTTTTACTTATTATGTATATATGGACATAAGTAGTAATACCCACGACTTGACCATTAAAATTGTTAATTTAATAATTTTAAGAACCAACATTAAATAGAGACATTTAGCTTAATCTCATTTGATTATTTGAATGTTTAGACTGATGTTATAATTCCTGCTGGGGCTGATAAACTTCTCTTACCCTTACAGGTAAAAAGAGGTCAGAAATTAAAAACTTCTGAAAAACAAATTTTCCTCTCCCATAGAATGCAAAATTTAGGTATGACAATGACCCATACTCCTTTGGTAAATATTGGAACTATTCCAATACATAACATGACCCCACAGGATATAACCTTATCCAAGGGAACTACCATATGATATGCGCTAGAATCAGGTTATTACACTTTTGGATTCCAGAATAATGTAATTGGGCTAATAGCTGAAGGATACTTAACTGAAGAACAATTAATAGAACAATCCTTTGCATCTATGCCAGAGGGACTATTTACAATTCAGTCTATTTATCCCTTCAGCTCAGAGGAAGGCATCTGTAAAATTGAAGAAGCCTCTCTAGTATTTGATCAGCCAATCAAACAGCAAGAATACCCCAATACCCAGAGTCATGGGGGCAATGTAAATTATAATCAAGGGGACCTCACCTCTAGGTTGGAAGAAGCCTATGAAATAGGACAGCCTCAAAATATTTCCAGGATTTCAGCAAATAGTCGAAGAGCAAATATCTTTAGCTAATGGCTGCTCCAGCAATGATCAACTCCAACAGCTACGAGAACTCCTGATGGAGTACAAGGATATTTTTGCTAGGGATTCTTATGACTGTAGGAATACAGACTTGCACATTGCAAGAATCCAAACAGATCCCAATGCACCACCTGTCTTAGTTAAACAATACAGACTTCCTTCAGCCTCATATGATTCTCTTGCAGAAATCATAAGGAACTTGGAAGAAAGAGGTATTATCAGTGCATAGCTCTTATAACAATCCTATTCTAGGTGTTCTTAAGCCCAATGGACAATGGCGTTTGTGTGCTGACTTAAGACAGCTAAACAAATGAGTGTACATGTCTGGCTGGCCTGTGCCATATATTGACCAGTGCCTAGCGCAGATGCAGGGATCCAAAATATTCACTGCCATTGATTGTGCAAAGGGATATTGGACCATAAAGCTACATGAGGAGGACCAATATAAGCTGTCATTCTTGTTCCAAAAGGTCCATTATGCATTCCAGAGACTCCCATTTGGATACATAAATTCAGGACATGAATTTGCTGTATTCATGCATACGGCTATGCCTGATGCATTGGAAAGGGGGACCTTATTTTATGTTGAGGATGTTTTAATCAAAAGCACAGACTTTGAGAAACACATCACAGAGCTTAAACACGTCCTCAGCCAACTTAAAAGGGCAGGTGTCACAAACCACAAACGCACTCACTGAATATTTCACCTTTAACGCATTAGAAGAGAGCGACCCATATGTGGTGTGGGAGGCGCACAAATGCTACATGAGGGGGGAATATATCAGGATAAAGTCACATTTAAATAAAATGGCTAGACAACAATATCTCACCCTATCTCAAACCCTGACAAAAACAGAGTATGCACACAAACAAAACCCTAAGGATACACAGATATACACTCAAATGCAAAAGCTAAGGAAAGATTTACAGAACCTGCTTCTAAAGGAATATAACCTGATGGCGCAGCGTACCAAGCAAAAATTTCATTTTGAAAACAATAGGGCAGGGAAAATGCTAGCCCACTCAATAAAATTGAGAAAACTCAAAACATATATACACAGCATTAAGTCACAGACAGGTAAGGCAGTGCATGCCACCCCAGACATAATGAAACAATTTGAAACTTATTACAGAGGCTTATATGACATTGAAAGCAAAGAGAAACAGAACGCACCCCCGCTGGCCTTATCCGCATATTTGGAATCTGTACAGGTTCCCCGTCTGACTAAAGACCAAAAAGAGTCAATGGACAACCCAATCCTGGAGTCGGAAATAAAAAAGACCATTACTCTGTAAAATATTATAAAACATTTCAGCACATATTGATCCCGCATTTAAAAATAATCTTTAATAATATAAATGATAAGACTCAATTCCCCCAGTCAATGTTGGAAGCTCAAATTTCAGTTATACCGAAACCAGGGAAACCTAGCGATACGCCCTCAAATTTTAGACCAATCTCACTCTTAAATGTGGACTTAAAAATATATGCCAGAATTATTGCAACACGCATCAACGTCTTCCTGCCTCAATTGATACACTTGAATCAAGTAGGGTTTGTCCCTCATAGAGAAGCGCGTGATAACACCCTTAAGGTACTAAACTTATTAGAATTTGCGCAAACACATAAGATCCCAACGGCCTTACTGGCAATAGACGCGGAAAAGGCCTTTGACAGGTTAAATTGGTCTTTTCTAAGAGAAACCCTATATAAATTTGGATTCGGAACCACAGCAATTGATAGAATACTGGCATTATATACCAACCCCGTGGCCCGCATAAAATTAAACGATTCCCTTTCAGATAAAGTATATATTCGTAATGGAACTAGACAGGGCTGCCCGTTGTCCCCGATTCTATTTGTATTGGCCATGGAAATATTAGCATCCAGAATACGACAGAATAATGATATTAGAGGGCTAAAAATACATAACAAGGAGTATAAGATGTCACTTTATGCTGATGACGTACTATTAACACTTACATCACCCATTAGTACTTTGGAAGCCCTGCAAGTTGAATGTGACACATTTGGATCATTGTCCTTTTATAAAAAAAAAACAATACAAAGTCGGAGCTATTGGGTATAGGGATCCCAGACCCGGAACTCAAACAGATAGAAACCATTCACGGGTTCCCTATCCAACAGAAGTCTATAAAATATTTAGGGATTCAAATAGCTAAAACCCCACAGGAACTGTTCTTATTAAATTATCAAAAACTGCTAAAAGATTTACAAACAGACTTCCATAATTGGTGTCCGAAACCTCTCTCGTGGCTAGGTCGTATTCATTCCTTCAAAATGACCATGCTACCGAAAATACTTTACCTTTTCCAAACCCTGCCCATACAACTGTCTGAGACGTACATCAGGACCCTACAAAATCTCGCTTTTGAATTTATATGGCATAATAAACAACCTAGACTAGCTAGAACTTATATGTACTGAGATCGGGATAACGGGGGGCTAGGAGTGCCAAACTTGTCTTATTACAGGATAGCTACACATCTGACTAGAATAATAGACTGGAGTAAACACACTGAGCATAAAGAATGGGTAGAATTAGAACACAATATAGCAGAAAGTATAGCCTTAAGCAGTTTCTGCTGGCTACATAAACTGAAGCAACGCCTCTCCCCACAATCCTATAATATAACCCTTGAAACTTTCAACACTTGGGACAAACTGCTCAGAGGAGCAACTACATTTTCCAGTATTCCCTCACCACTTACCCCACTCCTATCTAACCCTGATATTCCATCACTACAAATGAAAAATGAAACACTTTCTGCTTCCATACACTCATTACTTCCACTCTGCACGATATTAACCAAGGGCAAACTGATACCTACAGCAGAGATAAGAGAGAGAACGCCAACGATAGAACAAAACTGGTATTCATATTTTCAAATGTCACACTATATACAAAGTAACACGAACAAAACAGATCTCATCAGACAACTATCACCTTTTGAGACCCTATGCCATTCCCAAGGCCTCACTAAAAGAGGCCTCTCATTATCCTATAGGATTTTGCTGGATACTTACACGAACCACCTCCCAAGATATACCAAACATTGGGAAACGGAACTAGATATTGCAATCACCCCCAAAGAGTGGCAAATAATCTTCAAACACATGGGAAAATCACCATCCTCAATGAGCATTACAGAAACAAACATGAAAATTTTAACTAGATGGTACCTGTACCCTGTAAGGTTAAATAAAATGTTTCCGCAGACTAGTAAGGTATGCTGGAGAGGATGTGGACAAGACGGTACACTGTCACATATATGGTGGAGCTGTCCGCATATTGTAGACTACTGGGAAGGGGTAAACAGAGAAATTTCAACAATTATAGCCCAGAACCAGATATTAGACCCCAAGATATTCCTCTTTAATAAACCACTGAAAATCCCATGTCATTATAGACTAACACTATTCTATCTGATGATTAGCGGAGCCAAGCAACTAATCCCTAGATTATGGAAAACGACACAAGTCCCAACAGTAACAGAGTGGAGGGACAACGTCACTAGACTGCTATCCTTTCACCAAACCAATAGGTTAGACTTTTACTACTCAATGAAATTCTACTGGGAGGAATATACAGCATTACTAGATTAAATATCTTCACAGATAGACTAGCTGTAGTATAAAATACAGGAGAAACATATACCACATAATTAGAATAGGAGGAAGAAGAGTGCCATAGAAATAGTTTATATACAGAATGGCTAATATTGAAGGGACAATATAAAACAGACCTAAAACTTATGGTAGAAAACGGTCTGTATGAAGAAGAGATGAACAGTGGCAGATTGGATTGATAACCTTTATATGTTTGCTAATTGTAATGGCCAACGTGCATTAAGTTCACTGATGTACTACTGAATCTATGTTTTTCTTTTTCTTTGTATTTCTGATTTTGTTAAACAGGGAGAATTTTTCTGTACTCCCTTCATGTTACATGTATGCTTTGATTATTTCAATAAAGCTTTTTTTGGAAAAAAAAAAAAGGGCAGGTGTCAAATTATCCCTACAAAAAGCTCAAAGGTGCCGCTCTCGTGTAAACTTCTTAGGACATGAAGTTATTTCTGAAGGGCTAAATCCTCAGAAGAAAAAGGTGGAAGCTATAATAAATTCCAAAACCCAAGTAACTTAAAGGAAATGAGATCATTCCTGGGTATGACGAATTATTCTCGCACATTTATTGATAATTATGCAGAATTAGCTAAACCACTACTACTTCTTCTAAAGAAGGACAGGAAATGGCACTGGAGTGAGACTCAAGAGACAGCCATCAAAGAGCTGAAGTGAAAACTCACTCAAACACCTTGCATAGTGTACCCTGAAGGGGTAAACCTTTCTACTTAGAAACAAGTTACACAGATATAAGCATGAGTGCTGTTTTATACCAAAGACCAACAATATAAAAGTGTGGGAGCGCTATAAGCTCAAGGATTCAGGAGGATAAATATTTAAAATGTAAAAATATATATTTATTTATTTAATGTTGTAAATACAATAAATTGGATAATTAATTATCTTAAACAAATTAAAACCAGAAAAAATAGCATACACGGGACGTCTCCCAACATTTAATATCTTGAAATTCATACAATGTTAACTTGATACTTTTTTAAAATATATATTAAAAAGTATAAACACACAATTGCGATCAAAGCTTGATAGGATATCGGCTACCACCTTAACACTTATCTTATTTAGTAGAACGGGTTAAAATTCAACTTGATGTATAAAAAATTCATATTACATTTAATGATTTAAAAAGTTCATATGCCTGAGATAATGATCAATCTTGCTTATAAGGGATTCAGTATACCGTTGTCCGTAAATGTTAGTAACCCCTGATTTTGTCACCGGCTCTCAAATCAATCAATAGTACTGACCAATAGGTTTAATCCAAGTCTAGTGCTTTAGTGGAGTAAGAAGAGGCTTGTCATACCTGAGTCTTCGGGCTTTTACTAATTAGAGCGCGGACTTACTGCGGGTGTTCTCCGGTACTCAGTTCGGTTGGTTAGCTGTGTATCACAGCGGTGCTAGTACCTTCGTTTTTACTGCAGGCTTCCTCCAAATCAGCTGTGGGTGTTTTCCAGTACTCAGAACACCTGCAGTTGATTTGGAGGAAGCCTGCAGTAAAAGCGAAGGTACTAGCACCGCTGTGAAACACAGCTAACCAACCGAACTGAGTACCGGAGAACACCCGCAGAAAGTCCGCGCTCTAATTAATAAAAGCCCAAAGACTCAGGTATGACAAGCCTCTTCTTACTCCACTAAAGCACTAGACTTGGATTTAACCTATTGGTCAGTACTATTGATTGATTTCAGAGCCGGTAACATTTACGGACAAGGGTATACTGAATCCCTTATAAGCAAGATTGATCATTATCTCAGGCATATGAACTTTTTAAATCATTAAATGTAATATGAATTTTTTTATACATCAAGTTGAATTTTAACCCGTTCTACTAAATAAGATAAGTGTTAAGGTGGTAGCCGATATCCTATCAAGATTTGATCGCAATTGTGTGTTTATACTTTTTAATATATATTTTAAAAAAGTATCAAGTTAACACTGTATGAATTTCAAGATATTAAATGTTGGGAGACGTCCCGTGTATGCTATTTTTCAGGTTTTAATTTGTTTAAGATAATGAAATATCCATTTTATTGTATTTACAACATTAAATAAATAAATATATATTTTTAAATTTTAAATATTTATCCTCCTGAATTCTTGAGCTAATAGCGCTCCCACACTTTTATATTGTTGGTCTTTATTACATATTTTTTCAATCGTAGGGAAAGATTGAAAAGTAGGGGAGCAAAGGATTTGCAGCTGAGTGCCTTACTTAGTATTTTTTTAACCTGTTTTATACCAAAAGCATGATAATGTAAGCAAAGTCATTGCTTATGCGAGCAAAACTCTATCCCCAGTAGAAATAAAATTTAGCGATTGCGAAAAAGCCCTCTTATCTACTGCAAAATTTCTGCAGATATATACAGGATGAGAAAATTATTGTAGAAATGGCCCACCAGCCTTTGCTATATCTGCAAAGTGAGAGAATAAAAGAGGGGAATTTGTCTAATAGCTGCATAACAGCTTGGACTCTTTCCTTACAAGGCTGGTCTTTAGAAATTTGCTACAAGCAGAATAAAAAGAATCCAGTTGCACAGGGGCTTGCTGAGCTCCTCAACTGTACTGCTAAGGATCCTGGGGAAGAATTATCAGGAACAATTGCTTTCCCCATATAAAATGTACAATGAGGACCATTGTCAAACATTACCTTGGGTATATGTTGATGGTTGTTCTTACCATGCCACTATTGATAATGAGCACAGACTAGTTGCTGGCATTGGTATAACTTGGGCAAGTGGATTCCCAAATATTGGACCAAGATCCAGTCAAGTTGCAGAACTAACTGCTGTTCTAAAAACCATTGAGATGGCTATTGAACATGGTAATCATGAATTTGTGATCATTACTGACTCAAATTACGTGCGTGACAGTTTTGTTGAATACCTGCCAACTTGGAAAAGAAATGGCATGCAGAAAAGTAACAACAAACCAGTCAAGCATGGCAAGTTGTTCTGCGAGATTGATAATCTAGTGGTGTCCAATGATTTAACCATACACTGGAAAAAGGGTCATTCCAGGGTTCTAGGTCCTGATAAGTAAGGCAATGATCTTGCGGATTCATTGGCCAAACAAGAAGCCATAACTGGAGAACTCCTTAATATTGACCACTTAATGGGTGCAGTCCAGGTAGAAGCTATTACTAGAAACCAGGCTAAACAACAGAGTGAGCCTACCCTGGTACAATGGAGTCAGGATTCTCCTATTGAGGACCTGATCACTAGTCAAAAAGAAGACCCCATTGTAGGCATCTTCTTTAAACACATAGAAGATCCTGAAAGCAACCCCATCTCAAAAGATGATTGTATTGGCAAGGAAGATCTTAGAATCTTAATGAAATCCAGGTCACAATTCAAGTTACAGGATGGTTTGTTAATTAGAACCTCCAAAACTGGCATCCAGCAATGGGTGGTACCCACCAAGTTCAGAGATCTCATGCTTCAAAATGCCCATGATGCTCCCACATCTGGCCATCGTGGTGCCAAACTCACGTATGAAATATTGTGTGATTACGCCTTTTGGCCACACATGTTGAAAGATGTTCAAACCTACTGTCAGCGTTGTTTAATCTGTCCACAGTTCCAACCCACTGCACCAACGCATAGAGCACCATTGCAGAAAAGGGGGATGGTAATGCCATGGTCAGATATACATATTTATTTTATTGGTCCAGTGACTAGGTCATCAAGAGGTAACAAATACATGTTGACAGTAAAATGCCTATTCACTAAATGTGTAGAGTGCATCAGTGCACCTAACAATAGTGCTGAAACATGCACAGCATTGCTCATCAACCCCGTGTTTTCCAGATTTGATTTACCCCAGTAAATAGAATCCGATCGGGGGAACCCACTTCACTAGCAAAGTGATGACCAAAATGTGGAAAATACTAGGGGTCAAAAGAAAGCTCCATATTGCATATAGTGGTGGTGTAGAGCGTTACAACCAGTCCATTGCGAAAATCCTCAAAAAGTTTGTGAGTGAAATGAGTAAAGACTGGGATGTAAAACTACCTCTAGTCCTAATGGCATTAAGAGCAACTCCAAGTAGGGCTACCAAGATGTCACCTTTTGAACTGATGACTGGTAGAAGAATGGTTCTATCTGAGCATCTACTGTACCGTACATCAGACCAGAACTTGATAAACGCTACCAATACGCATCAATATGTGGAGGACCTAAGAAAGCACCTGCAATATGCCTTTGCATTTGCTCAAAGGAACTTAGAGAAGTCCGCAACTGCCACTAAAACCTATTATGATCTCAAAATGTCCAAAAAGAGATATGAAATAAATGATAAGGTTTATCTTTCTAACTTTGGAAGAGATCAGGATAAAGGGACAGTAAAGTAAAAAAAAATCGTTCATGATTTAAATAGGGCATGTAATTTTAAACAACTTTCCAATTTACTTTTATTACCAATTTTGCTTTGTTCTCTTGGTATTCTTAGTTGAAAGATAAATCTAGGAGGTTCATGTGCTAATTTCTTAGACCTTGAAGACTGCCTCTAATCTGAAAGCATTTTGACAGTTTTTCACCACTAGAGGGCGTTAGTTCAGGTGTTTCATATAGATAACATTGAGCTCAGGCACGTGAAGCTCCTAGGAGTCAGCACTGATTGGCTAAAAATGCAAGTCTGTCAAAAGAACTGAAATAAGGGGGCAGTTTGCAGATGCTTAGATACAAGGTAATTACAGAGGTAAAAAGTATATTATTATAACTGTGTTGGTTATGCAAAATTGGGGAATGGGTAATAAAGGGATTATCTACCTTTTTAAACAACAAAAATTCTGGTGTTTACTGTCCCTTTAAGGAGAAGAAATGTCTTCCATCATGGAAGGGTCCTTTTGTCCTTACTGACAAAATATCTCCAGTTGCCTATAAAATTAGGATCCCTAAAAATGATACTTTTATGGATAAATAAGTCCATATTAATCAGCTTCGAGCGTGTCACCCTAGATCCCAACTACGAGTCATAGAGGGAGAATGAAATATCATATCCCCAAATACATTAGACATATTGTAGTTTAAAGATGCCTAGCTAATGAGCATAAGGGCTCATGGACTCTCTTCAGAGAAGTCTGTCTATTACACCTACTGTCAACATCCTCACCAAGGACCACTGACTTTAAGCCAATTCCAATACATGTGTGGTACATCCATTGAAAATTGGAAGGGGGGATTATGTCAGGGTATCTGTAAATGTCAGTGGAAAATATATATATATATATATATATATATATATGTGTGTGTGTGTATATAGATATATATATATATATATATATATATATATATATATTAAAATAAGTATGAAATCTCTCAAATAGTAAGTTTGAGCATGCTCCTTTTATCACTGAATTACATTCTATGTATTCCAAATCTGAGATCAGACATGGAATACTTTCTCCTGATTAACATAACATCTAAGAGTTCAAAAGAGAGCATCTGTCTCATTAACCAGCACAAACCCCTAGGTTGATGGAGCCAATAGTCTGTGTTTTGGTGGAAAATACGCTCAGAAGTCCTTTGAAAATTCTCAATATACATTCTGATCTGGGAGAAGCATATGCCAACTTTCACTAACAGACATGTGATAATTTATACCTTGATTATACCTGCTGAGCTTTGAATATACGAAGCTCAGATATACGTCTCAATTTAAAATAAACAAGCTAAACAGAGACACATGTGACATTGCAGCTGTTAAATTCATTTTTAAAATATAGCCTGTATAATTTTAAATACTGTATAAAAATGTGTATTTGTGGACCTAAAAAGCAGTGACTAATAGTAACATATTAGATAAATATTTGCTGAGCTTGATAAATACTGCAAATAAATGTATAAATGTTTGACAATTTTAACAACATTTGTTCCTTTATTTTACAGACAGCAAGATGTTCTATGAATATTAGCCATAAACATGGATATCTTCTATTTTATCATAGAAATTGATAAAATACTGGTGTTTGGTATCATATTGTACATTTTCTGTTTTGCTTAATGAAATATAGATGCTGACAAGAGAGGTTTATTAATGCAAAAAGTCATAGTATGTTAAATAATCACTTTATAAGGATGTATTAAATTGTTAGCAATATTGATGATGAGATATGTTGTCTGCTGCCCCCTAGGGGATTAAAACTGGTATGACAGCCAAATAAATTAACTATTGAAACACATGCAGAGCCAAATGAGCCAATCAGGGAGGTGTCTCCCAAATAACCAATGAGAGGGACAAGCACCATGGGGCATTTCCAAACAATCACCAATGATTACAATAAGAATAAAAAGGGGTGGGATATATCACATGATATAACCTAAATGCAAGGAGAGAGAAAAAAATATTTTTGTCTGCTTAAACATGTGATTTAATAACTGCTGCTAAATTGGGACACAGTCACTTTTTAAGCAAAAATCTGAGACTAACTTCTTGATCTATGCAATAACCTTTCTTCATATGAGGTGATCTGAATCTACTTGGAAACTATTGGAATTTTGAATTGGTTCATGTTGGTGATGTATGACTGTTCTATAGTTTTAATATACAAATCAAAGGTATTTAGTAACTATAACTAAATTACAGTTAGTAAATTTAAAAGGGAACTTTACATTTTGGACTCATATTCACAGTCCTGTGTAATTTTAAGCTAGTCTTTTGTAGCTAAGTAATTTATTTTAGCTCAGATAAATTGACATAGAAGTTGGTTGTTGGTTGCACGAATAATATATACAATTTCTGATGTTTTAATTAGAGTTGTATAGAATCATTTGGGGGTTAAATAGCTTAAGTATATTTGTCTGGAAGTTAACAAACCATACCTTGGCATCTCATTGTGATATTTAAATGAAACTCTGATTTGGGAGATTATTGTGAATAAGGTAATTTTTATGATCTTTGTATAGCATATTATAACAGCATAAACGTGTATAGTTTGATTCATAACCTGGTTCCTAAAAATATAATTCAATGTGTCTATAAATTTTAACTAATACAAAGAATTTAGGAATTTACATTAATTTATTTTAATTGTTTTGTATATGCATTTTATTGGGGGTTTGTTTGAAAGAATAATGATTAAATATATTATATTATAACCCGGCCATATACTGACTGTATTTTATATAAAGAAATCATGTGACCTCTCATGTGCCTCTTTCCTAAAGTAATCAGACTCTCTTTAGCTAACCTCAATCCATTGCTTAAAATGAATGACAAGTTACTAATAGTGCCCTATTGGATAGACTTTTAAAAAACAAATTTACAAGGGTTTAATTCATGAAATCTTTTATATGTATATATTTTGCAGAATTTTTACCTATTTACCGCCGCAACAATAAGCGCAGCTCTCCTGTCCGCCATATTGTCAAATTGATTGACAGGTGACAATTTGTAAAATAACTATTCCTTGTTTCCCCCTGGGGCATTCATCCCCTTTGCGTAAACGTCACAGCCCGGGGAGAAACAATGGTTGGTTCTTTTATGAATCGTCATCTGTCAATCAATTTGCCAAAATAGCGAATGAGAGAGCTGCACTTATCGTCGCAGCGGTAAATAGGTAAAAATTCAGCAAAATATATACATATAAAAGATTTCATGAATTAAACCCTTGTCAATTTTTTAAATTCTATCCAATGCCGTGGGGCACGATTAGTAACTTGACATTCACTTTAAATCCTCCAAACCCTTATTTATTCTCTGAACAATCTGAATCATGAATCTTAATTTTGACTTCTGTGCCCCTTTAACTATAGATTGTATTATATGGACCTTAAACGTACACCTGACTTGACTGCTAGTTCAAAAATATGCTCAGATTTAATCTCTACAAAGGCAAAATATTTAATAAAATGTAGTAAATTCAACTGGGGCAAACTATGTAGAAATTCACATTTCAATGTCAAAATCCCCTAGATCATTTTGATGCTAAAGGAAAAGAACATTATACCTAATCACCATAATTCATGGTCAAACTACTTATGAAAGTCAATGCACTAATCACATTTCTGGTTGAAAACATAATGCTTTAAAGTGTGCTTTGCTAACAGTCCTCAGGCATGTTTAATACGTTGGGAATAAGTTCTAAAATATACATTAAAATACTAACATTTTCCTAAAAAAGTAAATTGTCTCTGTTGTGTATATATTTTCTATAAGCTTTGTAACAGTCTTTTATCCTGATGTTTGGTTAAAATGTTTATAACAAATTAGCCAAAATTCTTTTTACATTATCATCATAGGGTCCTCTAGCCTATTAGAAAAATATATATACAGCCCAATTCTAAAAAAGTTGGGACAGTATGGAAAATGCAAAAACAAAACAAAAAGAGTCATTTGAAAATTCAATTCACCCTGTACTATATTGCAAACACATTATTCACACATGAATTTATGTTTTACTTTGTGATTTTTTTTAAAATATACATTCATTTCAAGTCGGATGACTCCAACACACTTCAATTTAGGACTAATAGTGATGTGACAAGTTGAAATAATAAGGTGATGTGAAACAGGTGAGGCAATCGTGTAATCATAGTAATTAAGGAGCCTCAAAAAAGGCCTAGTCCTTCAAGAGCAAGGATGTGTAGAGGTTCGCCAGTCTAGCAACAGATGTGTCAGCGAATAATCCAGCACTTTGAGAACAACATTCCCCAAAGACAAATCAGTAGGATTTTGGGCATTTCACCTTCTACAGTGCACAATATAATTAAAAGACTCAAGGAATCCAGTCATTTTTTGGCGCATAAAGGGCAAGGCAGAAAACCACTTCTAAATGCGCATGATCGCTGATCCCTCAGTTTGTAATAGATATCCTGACATGGGCTTGGGAATACTTTGGTAAACCTTTGTCAATCAACACCATTCGCCACTGCATCCACATATGCAAGTTAAGGCTTTACTATGCAAAGCAGAAGCCATACATCAACACTGTCCAGAAGCGCCGCCAAACTTCTCTGGGCTTGGTCTCATCTGAGATGGACAGTAGCATAGTGGAATCGAGTTTTGTGGTCTGACAAGTCAACATTTCAAATAGTTTTTGGAAAAAACAGCCGTTGTGGTTCTCCGGACCACCCAAGCTGTTATCAGCATCAGGTTCAAAAGCCAGCTTCTGTCATGGTATGGGGGTGTGTTAGTGCCCATGGCATGGGTAACTTTCACATCTGTGAGGGCACCAATAATGCAGAAAGATATGTATACATTTTGGAGCAACATATGCTGCCATCCAGACCTCGTCGTTTCCAGGGATGTCCCTGCATTTTCAAGCAGGACAACGCCAAACCACATTCTGCCCAGATTACAAGGGCATGGTTACGTAAACAGAGAGTGCTGGTGCTAGCATGGCCTGCCTGCTGTCCTGACCTGTCTACGATTTGCCGCATTGTAAAGCACAAAATAACGCAACAAAGGCTCGTACAGTTGTGCAGCTGAAGACATGCATAATAGATGAATGGGGAAAATTCTGCTTGCTAAACTTAACCAACTGGTGTCTTCAGTGCCCGAAATGCTAAATAAGTGTTATTAAAAGAAGGTGATGTTACACAGTGGTAAACAGTCGACTGTTCCAACTTTTTATAAGTGTGTTGCAGTCATCAGATTTGAAATGTGTGTATATTTTCAAAAATACATTAAATTCACAAAGTAAAACATCAAATAATGTGCTTTCAATATAATACAGGGTGAATTGAATTTTCAAATGACTCTTTTTGTTTGTTTTTTTGCATTTCCATACTGTTCCCACTTTTTCGGAATTGTAAATATATAAACCTGTAAGTCAGGTAACTATATAGAATATCTGTCTATCTGGCTACACATTACTTTTACTCAATGAAGTAATGGATTCAAGAATGCAAAAGACAATGAATTGTGGTTCTCAATGGCTTTTGTATTAGAATCATGAATGTGAAAGACATGACTTCAAATATTGTGTCCTTTTCCTATAAGGATACTAAGGTTTATACAACATACATGTCTTTGTATCCAAAAAAGGGTGTTGGAATTCATAACAGGGAGGGTAGGGAAACATAGAGGAAACACGTGCTCGTCTGTAGGATAACTATAAAATAAACAATGCAATTAAGGTGCAATGCAACCTGTTTAATAGAAGTGGCATTTTCAATTTCAATAGCATAAATCTTATAAAGTTTACGTCACTGTATAAAAGTTATATTCTAGTGAGGGAAACGTTTCCCCTCTTTTTTCGGTGTTGAGTCTTATGCCCTTAGCATGTATCACAAGCAAACAAATATAAAAGACTGGCTCAGGAAACAGGAAGCATTGTGTGACTACCCAAAAGAGAACTACCTCCCCATAAAATATGTGCATCTAGTCCTAAATCCCCCTCATTTGACTTGTGATCTCCTGACAAATTAATTAGGAAATGTGTCCCCCACACCAAACATTACTAGAGTGCCTATTTTTATATCATAATTACAAAGTAAATGAGGATAAATGTAACTGAAACTTATTTGAATGTGATCTACATAAAATTACCAGTTATAGATTACAAACCCTAAGGAAATTTGTATTTATTTAATATTGCTTTGTATATTTACCTATTAACAAAAGCTCTGCTTAAGGTGAAAGTAAATACTAGCGATTTACAAACGCTAGGATTGACTATTGAAACAAATAAAGGGGACTTTCATTCATGAAGGTTCTATGTAGTATTGGGGGAAAACAATCTATGTACAAATCCTAGTAATGAATATAATATATTTATGTGGCTCATATTAGTTGCTGGGTTTGTAAGGTGGTACATGGATGAGGCAAGGTTAGATTAGGCAGGTGCAATTAATTACATGAATCTTTCCAGGTATTCTTCAAAGGAAAAGGTACTAAAATGAATTCCTCCATCTGTAACGATAAGCTATTTTTTTTTTTTAGTGTTTTTTTATGGAACCAGTTTCCTGTTATTAAAGTGAAAGTAAATCCTAGCATTTTACAAACGCTAGGATTGACTATTAAAACAAATAAAGGGGACTTTCATTCATGAAGTATAAGATACTTCATGTAGAAAGCTCCTTTATTTGTTTCAATCGGTCGCCGTTCTTAGCTGCTACAGCAGCCCACGGCTAAAATTTTTTTTGCTAAGAGGTGACGTTTTCATCTCTTAGCCAATAGCTGTGCGGTAAATCCGGCTTGGCGCCCATGGGAGCCGGATTTACCACACGGCTATTGGCTGAGTGGTGAAAACGTCACCTCTTAGCAAAAAAATGTTTTAGCCGTGGGCTGCTGTAGCAGCTAAGAACGGTGACCGATTGAAACACAGAGGTATTCAATCAGAAGCAGAAATCACATGGCCCCATACACTAAGCAGCGGATATTGTTTCTGAAGACTAAGAAGAATCACACAGAGAATGTGGATATCTCCTGTAAGTATGCACCTATAAGCACTCTCAGCCTAGACTATGAGGCAGTAATTCCAGAACGGGTTAAAATAAAATATAACTTTTATTGTAAATTGCTCTTAAAATAAGGGTGACACACAAATTAAAAACGACTCTAGCACCTCCACGACATCTATGGAGTAGTTCACTCTAAGGAAGACTCATTGTATCAAAGGCCTAATATATGTATGATTATATCCTCCTTGATAGAGTTATAATTACTCTGCTATACTACTGCTGTAGGGTCCAAATAATATTTGTGTATGGTCATAATATGACCAACACCCTGTATGAGGATATTCGGTTACCCTAATAGCTCTGGTTCATGTGGTATAAGCCAGAATTCTGTCTATTCGTATAAGTATTTTCTGTAAGGACAATAGCTGCTTAGTCTATCTAGGTGAAGCAACCACTCCTCACTAGTTAATGATATAACTAGAGGATACTGCTTTGGAATCATTGTGGGGCAGGCAAACTCATGCATGCTCACATGCCGCAATAAAAAAAGCAAACGTTATAAGATCACTGCTTCTCATTCTCTTTGATGAATTGGATAGAGCGGGAAATTTGAAACAACTTTTCAATTTACTGCTATTATCAATTTTGCTTAGTTCTCTTGGTATCATTTGTCAAACAGTTATCCTAGGTAGGCTCAGGAGTGTTCCCATATCTTCAGTCATCTGTTTGCAACAATGTTTAGAGTTATTTTATACACAGTTGAAAACACTGTTGCCATAGACTGCAAAAGACCTGTGCATACTTCTAAGCGCCTATCAGCCTAGATTCACTCTTTAACAAAGGATACCAAAAGAGCAAAGAAAATGTTATAATAAAAGAAAATTGGATTGTTTTCTATGCAATTTATTTAAGGCTTTACTGTCCCTTAAAAGCTTTCAAGAACCTTTAGTACATTTTTTTTTTTTTGGAATACTTCATAATAAAATATTAAGAAACAAAATCCCACAGAACTTTTTGCATTTCTATGGAACACACAGTGATGCAGTTTTGTACTTCACTTAATAAAATGTTTTTACTTTATTTCTAATGACAACTTCAGAATCACATTGAGATGTGGATTGAGTTTACCCTTGAGAAATTATACAGTAGGTTGAAGTGCATTACAGTAAGCTCAGCATTCTCCATCAGAACTAATCTAATTCCTCTACAGCTGTGTTTTGCTACTCCCTCAATGTATTTTCAACACTTTCATGGATGTGTTTTTTCCCCTGAGAGCTTCTTGTCACTGTAAGTTAGCACCACATTTTATTTACCTCTGAGAAATAGTGGGTATAAAATCTAAGAGGATATTGCAGTCAGACATCCTACTGAGAGCATCTATTGCATTAAACTCAATCACAACATGGTGTGGTACACATGGAATTTTGCTAACATCTTAATATGTTCTTCAGCAGAAAATCATAAAAATGATACATAGTTGTTCATGAATTATGAATTCTGTGTTAAAGGTGGTGAAAAAGCCTCTCCAATGTTTATGACTGAATACTTATCATGCTTTTTTTTTTAGCATGATCTACAATTGTTTCCTGTATTAGAGAATGCAATGTAATTGTATTGAACTGTTAGCAATCTTATAAATGTAGTAGCCTTAAATGGATTTTACTGATAAAGTGGCAGTGGGAGTACTTTAAAGAAACCAACTGACATTAGCCATTGTAAAGATTTAAAGTAAATTTTCAGCTAAGACACATTTGTTTTATTGTTCTTGGTTTTTTTTTGAACCAGAGCTATTAGGGTAACCGAATATCCTCATACAGGGTGTTGGTGAACTTTAGATCCTTAGAACTTAGAGGGTTGGATGCTGATAACTGAGAGACATTGACTTGTATTATCCAATTCCAAACCTTTATTGATTTGCATAACCTAAAATCAAGCTATGGGAAACGTGTGAGAACCCACAGCGGATTCCCTAAAATAAGGTTGTGTACTCAAATCTTAACAAGATTGTTACCTTCATTTCTCAGATAGGAGTCTTTATTCTTGAGATTTTTTTTATTAATTATATATTTGTTTATGTTTAAATCTAAAATCAAATCTCCATTATCTCCTCAACTGTAAATTAGACTTGTGCATGGCCGAAAAATTTGTTTCGGTTCGGTTCGGATCGATTCGGATGTTTTCGAATTTCGGTTCAGATAGATTCGAATTCAGAAAAATTAGAATGAATTTGTTTCGGATTCGTTTCGGATTCATTCGGATTCAAATAAATTCAGCTGGATTTGGTTCGGATCGATAAGGAAATTCGGAATTTCTGTATGTGTTAGGTGGGATGTGCTGTGTATTACACTAGTATTATGTACTGTATATTAGGTGTAACCCATAGCAGAGTGATATAACCTAATATACTGTACAATACTAGTGTAATCCATGGCCATACGAATGTAACGAATACATTTTAACTAATTTGGATTTATTCGGTAAATTCGGTATCAACGTAATTCGGAAATTCGAATCGATCCGAATCTCCAAATTTAACAAATTCGTCTGAATTTCAATTCATTCCAAATTGAAACGCACATAATCTAAACAATGCACATGATCATTTACACTGGTAAATCCCAAAATCTAAACCCTCTAAATGAACCCTTACCATTAAACCACCTAAAGTTAAAACTTCCTACACTATAAGAAAAAATGTGCACAAATGGTACCTTTAGGGGTACAACAGCTTGTCACTGGGGCAGTACCCTCAAAGGTACACCTGCTGTGCCCTTTAAAATGGGTACAAATTGGTACCCTTGTACCTTTCAAAGGCAAATATGTACCTTTGGTGACTAGATTGGACCTCAGTCCTATGGTACCATATTGCACCCTTTAAAATGGTGCAAATTTGGCCTTTTAAGGGTACGGTCCTAGTGACAAGCCCTTTGTACCTCATGATGTCAAATTTGTACTCAACACAGCATATTACAAATGCTGTTCCATTATTTTTTTATATAACATTCAAATATGCATTCAATTAATGTGTACTTTTTCAGGCAGTACTACAATAGCCACACTGCAGCTTTAAAAAAAAAGTGTGTATACTTAACTGTAGCCATGATGTAGCAATTCCAAAGACTGCTACAGAACCACCTGATTGAGCCAGGCTAAACAACCAGTTCAAAAAAGAGCTACTCAATGTGTTTTATATAACTCTGTACTAGACTCTAAAAATACCCCATTTAATTTAGGGTGACATGCCACATAAAACATAAATATATAGAAAACATATAGAAAACAACATAATAATAAAATATAACTCTAACGAAAAGAAGGAAGATTCAGGGGAGGGATAAACGATAAAACTCACAACCATACATTGAATTGTCACTCTATGCAAAATATATGCAAATGAGTATATTTCCCCAGTACACATTTTGGTGATGTACCTGCTACCAATAGATGTAGCTGTGTTACACATGTCAAGGAACATTCAACCAACAGATGGCACTATGGCGTATTACACAATGTCCATGTATGTGACTGGGGAATGGTTACAATTTTATTTTATTTTATTTTTTAAACTGGTTCTTAAACAGCTCTTGTTTATTGTATATAGTTTAAAACTTTTTTAGTTAATACATTTGCTTTATGTTTAAGAGTTAACATCTTGATGCTCTAAATATAAACATTAAAATGTTAAGTGCTTGTTTGCTATTTAGAACCAGCATCACAGTATCATTGAATATATGGGTTATTAAAGGGACAGTCTAGTCAAAATTAAACTTTCATGATTCAGATAGGGCATGAAAATTTAAACAACTTTCCAATTGACTTTTATCACTAAATTTGCTTTGTTCCCTTGGTGGTATTTTTCAAAAGCTAAACCTAGGTAGGCTCAAACTGATTTCTAAACCGCTGAAAACTGCCTCTTAGCTCAGAGCATTTTGAAAGTTTTTCACAGTTAGAAAGTACTAGTTCATGTGTGTCATATAGATAACAATATGCTCACTCCCATGTAGTTATTTAGGAGTCTGCACTGATTGGCTAAACTGCATACCTATCAAAAGCACTGAGATAAGGGGGCAGTCTGCAGAGCCTTAGATGCAAGGTAATCACAGAGGTAACATATATTAATATAACTGTGTTGGTTATGCAAAACTGGGGAATGGGTAATAAAGGGATTATTCATCTTTTTAAACAATAACAATTCTGGTGTAGACTGTCCCTTTAAGTATTTTTTTTTGCTTTGCCCACTTCTTGCATATTACCAACAACAATTGAACATAATTATTTTGCTGTACAACATGTATGTTGCATTCATTTTGGATGACTGACAGTTATGTGAATATGAATAATTGAGCTGTACAAATTATATGGACTTGCAGGGTTTGGCAGCCTTGAACCACCCATCCCCCCCCCCAACCTTTTAGTCACACAAGTGATTGTACCTTTTTGGGGGATTAAATGGTACAAACATGGACCCTTTGACAGTTGGAAACATATGTGTACCTTATTTACCGCTAAATGGTACATATTAGTTCCTTAAGGTGTAATTATGATCCATTGAGGGTACAACCACAGCAGTTGTACCCTAAGAGTTCACAAACGGACCCCAACCGTACCCTTTTTTTGACAGTGTACATGAACCCCACAGGCAACCCCCTAAAATCTAAATCCAATATGTTATCATCCATCGCAATCCCTAAATCTAATTTCTCACTCCCCCCCAAAAAAATATGGAATTTAAAAATGGAAACTAATAAAAAACCTAGAAAGTTCTTAACTTATGTTTTGTTCAAAAGTCTTCTATCTTCTGGTTAATAGCAACTAGTGATGTCCCGAACTGTTCGCCTGCGAACAGTTCACAGCGAACATAGCTTGTTCACGTTCGCGTTTGTGGGCGAACACATGGCGATGTTCGATCCGCCCCTATGTGTCATCATTGTGGAAACTTTGACCCTTTATGTCACAGCCGCCTGACACATTAGAGCCAATCAACATCAGACACTCCCTCACAGACACTCCCAGCTACTCGGAATCCGCCATTTTAGACTCATAACGACCTTGCTTTTTTAATGAGGACGTGTTGTGTTTTTGCTCCTGACATTAATAGGAAAAACATAGCTAGGCTAGTGTATTTACAGTCCAGAAGGACTCCACTCATCTCTGCTGCAAGCACAGCACCCCAAAAAGCCCTTTTTAGGGCTATATTTCGTGCCATTTTTTTTTTTTTTCGTTTTTTTTTTATTAGCATTTGCCTGGCTTTCAGCTTTGTGTTTAAGGCTCACAGCATATGCTGTGACTACTGCCACCAATGATATCTCCCTAACAACATTAGTTTAAATTTAACTAACCCAAAAATTTAATTATTTTTCTTGTGTAATTTTTTTTCATTTTCTATCAGGCCAGTGTCACACAGCATATACTCTGGTTCATTGATCTGTGCCAGCCAGCAGCCACCAGTGTTAATATCCGTTTATAAGATTATTTTAAATTTAAAAAAAAATAAAAAATTTTGCTAGTGTAATCTAATTACATTTACTATCATGCCTGTGTCTGTCAGGCTCACTCAGCATTAATATACCTCTTTTTTTTCAGTCTTTTGGTTAATTGGTCTGTGCCAGGCAGCCACCCAGCACTCATATCTATTCTCCTTCACCTTAATTTTAATATATAAAAAAAAAAAAGTTTAAATTTGTTTGCTAGTGTAATCTAATATAATTTTCTATCTGGCCTGTGTGTTTTGCTGACATAGAGAGCCTACTGTGTTTACTTGCTGCCCTCCCTAGTCTATGAGCCACGACTCATATGTGTTTCCCCCCAAAAAAATAATTTCAATCATTTTTCTAGTGTAATCTAATAGTATTTTCTATCAGGCGTGTGTGTATCCGACTTACAGAACCTACTGTTTTTAATAGCTGCCCTTCCAAGGCTATCAGCCACGACTCATATGTATGTGCTTAACCTTTTTCTTAAAATTTCCAAAAAAAGTCTTTAAATCATTATGCTAGTGTAATCTAATTGTATTTTCTATCAGGCCTGTGTCTAACTGTCTATCTGACTTACACAGCATACTGTTGTTATAATTGCTGCCCTACGTAGCAGCCAGCCAGTGCGACCACTCATAGAGTCATATGTGCATTGCACTTCTTAACATAATTTTAATATTAAAATCTAAAATTTTCAAATATTTTGCTAGTGTAATGTAACTTAATTTTCTATCAGTCCTGTGTTTTTGTCACTTACACAGCATACTGTGTTAAATTGCTGCCCTACCTACCATCCACGACTCATATCTGCCAGCCTGTCTGCCAGGCCCAAGTAGCCAATTAGTGGCACCAATCACAATTCTTGTAACTAATTAAAAAAAAAAACATAATTTTTTGGACTGCAAATATTCAGTCTCCTAGTGCCATTGAATTTCCTTTACCTCCTGCCTGCCACTGCCAGCCTTTTGTGCCAGGCCGTCTAGCCAACTATTTACACCAATCATAATTGTTGTCACAGACAGTATAGTTATTAATTTAAATAAAAAAATTTTTTAGTGTTGATCTTAATCCTCAGTTTGCTTGTGCCTTTGAATTGCACTTTTCTACAGCCTTCCATGCCTGTGTGCCAGGCCTACTTAAAAAATATTTACACCAATCATATTTGTTGTGACAGTATTCTAATAATTAAAAATTAAAATTTTTGGTAATAGTTGCTGTGATTTGAATCCTCATTTTGCTGGTGCCATTGAATAGCACTTTCATCCTGCCTTGCAGCCTGCTGTGAGCCAGGCCCACCTAGCCAATTGTTGTCAGCAATCATATTTCTGTTAACAGTATTGCAAAAATTGTCAATCATCACTGTTTAGACTGTCAGTAATCAGTCTCCTAGTGTCCTTGAATTGCATCTACCTCCTGCCTGCCATCCTTTTGTGCCAGGCCATTTTTCCAACTATTTACACCAATCCTAATTTTTTGTCACAGTATAGTTACTAATTGCAATTAAAAAAATCTTTATTGTTGATGATCTTAATCCTCAGTTTGCTTGTGCCCTAGAATAGCACTTTTCTACAGCCTTCCAAGCCTGTGTGCCAGGCCTACTTAAAAAATATTTACGCCAATCATATTTGTTGTGACAGTATTCTAATAATTAAAAATTAAAATTTTTGGTAATAGTTGCTGTGATTTGAATCCTCATTTTGCTGGTGCCATTGAATAGCACTTTTCTCCTGCCTTGCAGCCTGCTGTGAGCCAGGCCCACCTAGCCAATTGTTGTCAGCAATCATATTTCTGTTAACAGTATTGTAAAAAATTGTCAATCATCACTGTTTAGATTGTCAGTAATCAGTCTCCTAGTGTCCTTGAATTGCATCTACCTCCTGCCTGCCATCCTTTTGTGCCAGGCCGTCTTGCCAACTATTTACACCAATCCTAATTTTTTGTCACAGTATAGTTACTAATTACAATTAAAAAAATCTTGATTGTTGATGATCTTAATCCTCAGTTTGCTCGTGCCCTAGAATAGCACTTTTCTACAGCCTTCCAAGCCTGTGTTCCAGGCCTACTTAAAAAATATTTACACCAATCATATTTGTTGTGACAGTATTCTAATAATTAAAAAATAAAATTTTTGGTAATAGTTGCTGTGATTTGAATCCTCAGTTTGCTGGTGCCATTGAATAGCACTTTCCTCCTGCCTTGCAGCCTGCTGTGAGCCAGGCCCACCTAGCCAATTGTTGTCAGCAATCATATTTCTGTTAACAGTATTGCAAAAATTGTCAATCATCACTGTTTAGACTGTCAGTAATCAGTATCCTAGTGTCCTTGAATTGCATCTACCTCCTGCCTGCCATCCTTTTGTGCCAGGCCGTCTTGCCAACTATTTACACCAATCCTAATTTTTTGTCACAGTATAGTTACTAATTACAATTAAAAAAATCTTGATTGTTGATGATCTTAATCCTCAGTTTGCTCGTGCCCTAGAATAGCACTTTTCTACAGCCTTCCAAGCCTGTGTGCCAGGCCTACTTAAAAAATATTTACACCAATAGTATTTGTTGTGACAGTATTCTAATAATTAAAAATTAACATTTTTGGTAATAGTTGCTGTGATTTGAATCCTCAGTTTTCTGGTGCCATTGAATAGCACTTTCCTCCTGCCTTGCAGCCTGCTGTGAGTCAGGCCCATCTAGCCAATTGTTGTCAGCAATCATATTTCTGTTAACAGTATTGCAAAAATTGTCAATCATCACTGTTTAGAATGTCAGTAATTTGTCTCCTAGTGTCCTTGAATTGCATCTACCTCCTGCCTGCCATCCTTTTGTGCCAGGCCGTCTTGCCAACTATTTACACCAATCCTAATTTTTTGTCACAGTATAGTTACTAATTACAATTAAAAAAATCTTGATTGTTGATGATCTTAATCCTCAGTTTGCTCGTGCCTTTGAATTGCACTTTTCTACAGCCTTCCAAGCCTGTGTGCCAGGCCTACTTAAAAAATATTTATACCAATCATATTTGTTGTGACAGTATTCTAATAATTAAAAATTAAATTTTTTGGTAATAGTTGCTGTGATTTGAATCCTCAGTTTGCTGGTGCCATTGAATAGCACTTTCCTCCTGCCTTGCAGCCTGCTGTGAGCCAGGCCCACCTAGCCAATTGTTGTCAGCAATCATATTTCTGTTAACAGTATTGCAAAAATTGTCAATCATCACTGTTTAGACTGTCAGTAATCAGTCTCCTAGTGTCCTTGAATTGCATCTACCTCCTGCCTGCCATCCTTTTGTGCCAGGCCGTCTTGCCAACTATTTACACCAATCCTAATTTTTTGACACAGTATAGTTACTAATTAAAATTAAAATTCTTGATTGCTGATGATCTTAATCCTCAGTTTGCTCGTGCCCTAGAATTGCACTTTTCTACAGCCTTCCAAGCCTGTGTGCCAGGCCTACTTAAAAAATATTTACACCAATCATATTTGTTGTGACAGTATTCTAATAATTAAAAATTAAAATTTTTGGTAATAGTTGCTGTGATTTGAATCCTCAGTTTGCTGGTGCCATTGAATAGCACTTTCCTCCTGCCTTGCAGCCTGCTGTGAGCCAGGCCCACCTAGCCAATTGTTGTCAGCAATCATATTTCTGTTAACAGTATTGCAAAAATTGTCAATCATCACTGTTTAGACTGTCAGTAATCAGTCTCCTAGTGTCCTTGAATTGCATCTACCTCCTGCCTGCCATCCTTTTGTGCCAGGCCGTTTTTCCAACTATTTACACCAATCCTAATTTTTTGTCACAGTATAGTTACTAATTACAATTAAAAAAATATTTATTGTTGATGATCTTAATCCTCAGTTTGCTCGTGCCCTAGAATAGCACTTTTCTACAGCCTTCCAAGCCTGTGTGCCACGGCCTACTTAAAAAATATTTACACCAATCATATTTGTTGTGACAGTATTCTAATAATTAAAAATTAAAATTTTTGGTAATAGTTGCTGTGATTTGAATCCTCATTTTCCTGTGCCATTGAATAGCACTTTCCTCCTGCCTTGCAGCCTGCTGTGAGCCAGGCCCACCTAGCCAATTGTTGTCAGCAATCATATTTCTGTTAACAGTATTGCAAAAATTGTCAATCATCACTGTTTAGACTGTCAGTAATCAGTCTCCTAGTGTCCTTGAATTGCATCTACCTCCTGCCTGCCATCCTTTTGTGCCAGGCCATCTTGCCAACTATTTACACCAATCCTAATTTTTTGTCACAGTATAGTTACTAATTACAATTAAAAAAATCTTGATTGTTGATGATCTTAATCCTCAGTTTGCTCGTGCCCTAGAATATCACTTTTCTACAGCCTTCCAAGCCTTTGTTCCAGGCCTACTTAAAAAATATTTACACCAATCATATTTGTTGTGACAGTATTCTAATAATTAAAAATTAAAATTTTTGGTAATAGTTGCTGTGATTTGAATCCTCAGTTTGCTGGTGCCATTGAATAGCACTTTCCTCCTGCCTTGCAGCCTGCTGTGAGCCAGGCCCACCTAGCCAATTGTTGTCAGCAATCATATTTCTGTTAACAGTATTGCAAAAATTGTCAATCATCACTGTTTAGACTGTCAGTAATCTGTCTCCTAGTGTCCTTGAATTGCATCTACCTCCTGCCTGCCATCCTTTTGTGCCAGGCCGTCTTGCCAACTATTTACACCAATCCTAATTTTTTGTCACAGTATAGTTACTAATTACAATTAAAAAATCTTGATTGTTGATGATCTTAATCCTCAGTTTGCTCGTGCCTTTGAATTGCACTTTTCTACAGCCTTCCAAGCCTGTGTGCCAGGCCTACTTAAAAAATATTTACACCAATCATATTTGTTGTGACAGTATTCTAATAATTAAAAATTAAAATTTTTGGTAATAGTTGCTGTGATTTGAATCCTCAGTTTGCTGGTGCCATTGAATAGCACTTTCCTCCTGCCTTGCAGCCTGCTGTGAGCCAGGCCCACCTAGCCAATTGTTGTCAGCAATCATATTTCTGTTAACAGTATTGCAAAAATTGTCAATCATCACTGTTTAGACTGTCAGTAATCAGTATCCTAGTGTCCTTGAATTGCATCTACCTCCTGCCTGCCATCCTTTTGTGCCAGGCCGTCTTGCCAACTATTTACACCAATCCTAATTTTTTGTCACAGTATAGTTACTAATTACAATTAAAAAAATCTTGATTGTTGATGATCTTAATCCTCAGTTTGCTCGTGCCCTAGAATAGCACTTTTCTACAGCCTTCCAAGCCTGTGTGCCAGGCCTACTTAAAAAATATTTACACCAATAGTATTTGTTGTGACAGTATTCTAAATATTAAAAATTAACATTTTTGGTAATAGTTGCTGTGATTTGAATCCTCAGTTTTCTGGTGCCATTGAATAGCACTTTCCTCCTGCCTTGCAGCCTGCTGTGAGTCAGGCCCATCTAGCCAATTGTTGTCAGCAATCATATTTCTGTTAACAGTATTGCAAAAATTGTCAATCATCACTGTTTAGAATGTCAGTAATCTGTCTCCTAGTGTCCTTGAATTGCATCTACCTCCTGCCTGCCATCCTTTTGTGCCAGGCCGTCTTGCCAACTAGTTACACCAATCCTAATTTTTTGTCACAGTATAGTTACTAATTACAATTAAAAAAATCTTGATTGTTGATGATCTTAATCCTCAGTTTGCTCGTGCCTTTGAATTGCACTTTTCTACAGCCTTCCAAGCCTGTGTGCCAGGCCTACTTAAAAAATATTTACACCAATCATATTTGTTGTGACAGTATTCTAATAATTAAAAATTAAAATTTTTGGTAATAGTTGCTGTGATTTGAATCCTCAGTTTGCTGGTGCCATTGAATAGCACTTTCCTCCTGCCTTGCAGCCTGCTTTGAGCCAGGCCCACCTAGCCAATTGTTGTCAGCAATCATATTTCTGTTAACAGTATTGCAAAAATTGTCAATCATCACTGTTTAGACTGTCAGTAATCAGTCTCCTAGTGTCCTTGAATTGCATCTACCTCCTGCCTGCCATCCTTTTGTGCCAGGCCGTCTTGCCAACTATTTACACAAATCCTAATTGTTGTCACAGTATAGTTACTAATTAAAATTAAAAAAATCTTGATTGTTGATCTTAATCCTCATTTTGCTTGTGCCTTTGTATTGCACTTTTCTACTGCCTGCCAGCCTGTGTGCCAGGCCCAACTATCCAATTAGTGCCAGCAATCATATTTCTTTTAACAGTATTGCAAAATTTGTCAATCAACACTGTTTAGACTGTCAATCTGCAGTCTACTAGTGCCCTTGAATTGCATTTTCCTCCTGCCTGCCTGCCTGTGTGCCAGTCCCAACTAGCCAATTAGTGCCACCACTCATATTTATTGTAACAGGATTGGAATTTTTGTTAATCATAACTGTTTTCACTGTGATTCTTCAGTCTCCTAGTGCCATTGAATTGCAGTTTCCTTTCTCCCAGCGTGTGTGCCAGACAGGCCCATTTGCCAAATAGTGCCAAACAATCATATTTGTTGCCACAGTACTTGTAAGTTGTAATATTTTAAAAAATTAACAATTTGTGATTTTTAAAACATCTGTCTTTTTTGTTGTTGTCAGTCTCACAGCGTATACTGTGCCCACTTTCACAGTGCCACCACTCAATTGGTGTAATAGTATTTTTTAGTTAGTGTCCATTTAAAAAAAAATGACAGGCAGAGGCAGGCCACCCCGCAGGTTCCGTGGTCGTGGTGCTGTGATTCCTTTAGACCCTACAAATATGCACATTGTTCAGACGCCGGGTGCCAGGGGGGACGCAAAAACTTCTGAGGAGGACCTAGTTGAATGGTTAACACAGGAAACCCAATCTTCTTCAGCTTCCGCTGCTAGTCCTCCTAACCTTGACGCACCATCTAAGTCCAGCTGTGCTTTGGGCAGGTCTCAAGTGACCAGTGCCACTCCGCCGCCTGTCGCCACCACCAACACTAGCACCACAGCCGCTTCACTTGATCTGTCACAGGAGTTATTGACACATAATTTGGAAGAAATGAGTGATGCACAACCATCATTGACAGAGGATGTAGATAATAGTGATCAGTCTCAGTCAGGCGCATTACCGACATGGAGGTACGGTGTGATGATGATGATGATGTTGTACCCGCTGCTGCTTCCTTTCTTGATGTTTCAGATACAAGTGAAGCGGTTGATGATGATGTGTCGGTGGATGTCACGTGGGTGCCTGCTAGAAGAGAAGAAGAAGAGGGGGAAAGTTCAGATGGGGAGACAGAGAGGAGGAGACGATTTGGAAGCATGGGGAGGTCGTCTCAAGGAGCTAGTGGCACAGTCAGACAGCATGCATCGTCACCAGGGGTCAGCCAGACAGCACGCCGACGCCCATCAACGCATGCTGTTGCCACCACCAGAATGCCGTCATCGCAGAGCTCAGCAGTGTGGCATTTTTTTGTGTGTCTGCCTCTGACAACAGCGATGCCATTTGCATCCTGTGCCAAAAGAAACTGAGTCGTGGGAAGTCCAACAGCCACCTAGGTACAACTGCTTTGCGAAGGCACATGGTCTCCCATCACAAAGGCCGATGGGAAGAACACATGAGTAGAAGCAGCACACAAAGTGAAAGCCGCCCTCCTCCTCCTGCTCCAGCATCTTCAGCCACGTCAACCAGTGCTGCCCTCCTTGCCCCCTCTCAACCATCCTCCACTCAGTCTCTCTTACGTAGCAGTTCCTGGTCATCTGCCCACAGTCAGGTGTCTGTCAAGGACATGTTTGAGCGTAAGAAGCAAATTTCTCAAAGTCACCCCCTTGCCCGGCATCTGACAGCTGACTTGTCTGAACTCTTAGCTCGCCAGCTTTTACCATACAAGCTGGTGGAGTCTGATGCTTTCAAAAAATTTGTATCTATTGGGACACCGCAGTGGAAGGTACCTGGCAGAAATTTCTTTTCACAAAAGGCAATCCCAAACCTGTACTCTGTTGTGAGAAAGGAAGTTATGGCATGTCTGGCACACAGCGTTGGGGCAAGGGTCCATATGACCACGGATAGCTGGTCTGCAAAGCATGGTCAGGGCAGGTATATCACCTACACTGTGCATTGGGTAAACCTGCTGACTTCTGACAAGCATGGAATGCGTGGCTCTGCAGAAGAGTTGGTGACACCGCCACGACTTGCAGGCAGGCCTGCTGCTACCTCCTCTACTCCTCCTACTCCATCCTCTTCCATAACCTCTTCCTCGGCTGAGTCCTCTTCAACTTCTGCATCTTGCTCCACATCTATGGCACCCAAGGTACTATGCTACATCCCGGGTACGGCAGTGTCACGCCGTCTTGGGGTTGACTTGCCTGAAAGCGGAGAGTCACACCGCACCAGCACTCCTGACCGCCCTGAACACACAGGTGGATCAGTGGCTGACTCCGCACCAACTGGAGATTGGCAAGGTTGTTTCTGACAATGGAAGTAATTTGGTGGCGGCATTGAAATTGGGCAAGTTGATACATGTGCCGTGCATGGCACATGTGTGTAATCTAATTGTACAACGATTTGTCCATAAGTACCCAGGCTTACAGGACGTCCTGAAGCAGGCCAGGAAGGTGTGTGGCCATTTCAGGCGTTCCTACACGGCCATGGCGCACTTGTCTGATATCCAGCGTCGAAACAACCTGCCAGTGAGGCGCTTGATTTGCGACAGCCCGACACGGTGGAATTCAACACTCCTAATGTTTGACCGCCTGCTCCAACAAGAAAAAGCTGTTAATGAGTATTTGTATGACCGGGGTGCTAGGACAGCTTCTGGGGAGCTGGGGATATTTTTGCAAAATTACTGGACGCTCATGCGCAATGCCTGTAGGCTCATGCGTCCTTTTGAGGAGGTGACAAACCTTGTCAGTCGCACCGAAGGCACCATCAGCGAATCAGCATTGCTTGCTGGACCTGCATCAACGCAGGAAGAGGATTGTGAGGAAGAGGAGTCAGAGGAGGAATGTGGCTTTGGGGAGGATGAGGAGGAGGAAGACCGAGCACAACAGTCATCCCAGGGTGCTCGTCGTTGTCACGTCTCTGGTACCCGTGGTGTTGTACGTGGCTGGGGGGAAGAAGATACCATCAGTTAGATCAGTGAGGAGGAGGAACGAGACATGATTAGCTCAGCATCCAACCTTGTTCAAATGGGTTCTTTCATGCTGTCGTGCCTGTTGAGGGACCCTCGTATAAAAAAGCTGAAGGAGAACGACCTGTACTGGGTGTCCACGCTCCTCGACCCCCGGTATAAGCATAAAGTGCCTGAAATGTTACCAAATTCCCGCAAGTCGGAAAGGATGGAGCATTTTCATAATAAATTAAAAACTATGCTTTACACAGCGTAAAAGGGTGATGTCACAGCACCACGGGAATGTAACAGGGGAAGAGATGAAATTAATCCTCCTCCTCCCACGACCACGGCGGCAAGGACCGGGCGCTTTCCTGACGTCTTGTTGATGGAGGACATGCGTACCTTTTTAACTCCCATGCACCATCGGAGCCTTTCGGGATCCAACCTTAGAGAAAGACTCAACCGACAGGTAGCAGACTACCTAGCTTTAACTGCGGATCTCGACACTCTCAGGAGCGATAGACCCCTTGACTACTGGGTGTGCAGGCTGGACTTGTGGCCTGAGCTATCCCAATTTGCAATGGAACTTCTGGCCTGCCCCGCTTCAAGTGTCCTGTCTGAAAGGACTTTTAGTGCAGCAGGAGGTTTTGTCACTGAGAAGAGAAGTCGCCTAGGTCAAAAAAGCCTTGACTATCTCACTTTTATAAAAGTGAATGAGGGCTGGATCCCGAAGGGACTGACATTGGGCGATACATTTGAATAAAAAACTACTGATGATGATATGAGCTGGCTTGGGCTACAACTGGTACACAGGCTGGCCTTTTTTTTTTGGTTATAAAGACGGTGGACTTGCTTGACTTATCCGCCAACAACTAGTGTTCAAGCCACAAGCTTTTAGGGCACTTTATAAATGTTTTACAAACATCGATTTTTCTGGCCGCTGCTACAGCAGTTGCTACAACAATGATAGAGAAACGGAAAAATATGGAGGAGCAGTCCCTGCCATTTGTATGGTAATCCGTGTTTAACCCGGGGTGTTTATCCCTCCACCACATTCATTTGTGAACCGTTGTTAATTGTATTTGTGTCTATTTTCATGCCGCGCTACGGCGCATGGTTTCAATAAAACCTTTTAATTTGCATCCCACCCGGTTTGTGCTCCTCCATATTTTCCGTTTTTCTATCATTGATTTTTTGCCAGGAAGTGAGCACTATTCCCAGGGTGAAGACCGTAAGTACACACACACAGTTTTGGCACTTGTAACAGGAGGAGGTTCTAAGATTGACCGCTGTGGAAGGCGGACACAGGACTCAGCTGCGATATCAAGCAGGACGCACAGGCATCAAACACGAAGGTATAGTGACTGATTTATGCTTGCCTATTTGCATGCTTGTCTTATATGATCCGGATAACGACAGCTTTTAACACTGTGGATATTGTGCACTCTATGCCGTTTGAATATTCTCTATGTGAACTCCGGCTATAGAGCACAGTTAACCTTATACACCTTGCATCACCACTAGCGTTGTGTGGGACACGTTTGTGGGCAGACTCCTGTCAGAGGACCCTCTAGTGTCACATTATATATATATATTTCTTCACTTTTCAGTTGGAGCAGCAGCAATCGGTGGCTATATATATATACAACACAGATGTACATGTAGGGAGTTCCTGTCATTACACCTTCACCTATCCCACTCTCTGACTTTTGTTGCTACAACAATACCCCAATTTTTCAATCATTTGTACATTCCTAATTTTTCTGGCCTCTGTTGCATCTTTGTGGGTACAAAACTCAAATAAAAAAAATAAGGCACATAACACTAGTGATTAAACTGTTACGAATTGTACAACTTAACACACCACTCATATCCGGTGGACCATTCAATTGAACGCAAAATGCAACAAATTTGAAAGAGTAGGACCGACCAAGCATCTTTATCCGTCTCTTGGTTGCTCTAAATTATCTCTGTGTTCCATCTATGCCATACCTGTACTCTATTGTGCAAAAGGGTGGCATATGTTGTGTTTCATGCTGTTGTGCCTGTTGCGGGTCGTGGCCCATGATATAAAAAGGCTGAAGGAGAACGACCTGTAGTAATGGGTGCCCCATCCAGTTTTTAGAAAGATGTTCCTGGTTCCTCTCAATTATCTTTGGGTTTCTAAAATGGATGCCATACCTGTACTCGCTTGTGCAAAAGGATGGCATATGTGGTGGTGTTTCCTGCAGTTGTTTCTGTTGAGGGTGCTGGACCCTCTTATAAAAAAGCTGAAGGAGAACGACCTGGAGTGGGAGTCCAAGCATGGTTTTTGGGGCTATTTCACTTTTACAAACAATTATCTGTGGGTTTCACAAATCAATGCCGTACCAGTACTCTATTGTTCCAAAGTATGCCATATGTTCTCTTTCCTGATGGTATTTTGATTGAGGGTCCTGGACACTCTTATAAAAAGGCCTAAGGTGAAAGAGGTGTACTGGGTGTCCACTCATTTTTCTTTTCTATTTCTCATTTGACCAAAATTATCTCTGGTTTTGTAAAATCAATGCCGTACCTGTACTCTATTGTTCAAAAGGATGCCATACGTCCTCTTTCCTGCTGGTGTTTTTTTTGAGTGTCCAGGACCCTCTTATAAAAAGGCCTAAGGAGAAAGAGGTGTACTGGTTGGCCACTCATTTTTATTTTTCTATTTAACAATTGACCAAAATGATCTCTGGGTTTGTAAAATCAATGCCGTACCTGTAATCTATTGTTCAAAAGGATGCCATACGTCCTCTTTCCTGCTGGTGTTTTTTTTTGAGTGTCCAGGACCCTCTTATAAAAAGGCCTAAGGAGAAAGAGGTGTACTGGTTGGCCACTCATTTTTATTTTTCTATTTAACAATTGAACAAAATGATCTCTGGGTTTGTAAAATCAATGCTGTACCTGTACTCTATTGTTCAAAAGGATGCCATACGTCCTCTTTCCTGCTGGTGTTTTTTTTGAGGGTCCAGGACCCTCTTATAAAAAGGCCTAAGGAGAAAGAGGTGTACTAGGTGTCCATCGAATCATTTTTTTTATTCAAATTTCCATTTGCAAAAAATTATCTATGGGTTTCTAAAATAAATGCCTTTTCTGTACTCTATTGTTCAAAAGTATGCCATATGTCCTCTTTCCTGCTGGTGTTTTTTTTTAGGGTCCAGGACCCTCTTATAAAAATGCCTAAGGAGAAAGAGGTGTACTGGGTGTCCATCAAATCATTTTTTTTATTCAAATTTCCATTTAAAAAAAAATTTCTATGGGTTTCTAAAATCAATGCCTTTCCTGTACTCTATTGTTCAAAAGTATGCCATATGTCCTCTTTCCTGCTGGTGTTTTGTTTGAGGGTCCTGGACCCTCTTATAAAAAGGCCTAAGGAGAAAGAATTGTACTGGGTGTCCATCCAATCATTTTTTTTAATTAAAATTCATGGTTGCAACAAATTATCCCTGGGTTTCTAAAATCAATGCCTTTCCTATAATCTTTTTTTCACAAAGGATGCCATATGTCCTCTTTACTGCTGGTTTTGTTGAGTGTCCTGGAGCCTCTGCTAAAAAGGCCTAAGGATAAAGAAGTGTAATGGGTGTCTATTCAATGTTTTTTTAGATTTCCCGGTTGTAACAATTTTTTTCTGTCTTTCTAAAATCAATGCCTTTCCTGTAATCTATTTTTCAAAAGGATGCCATATGTCCTCTTTCATGCTGTTCTTTCTGTTGAGGCTCCGGGACACTCTTATAAAAAGGACTAAGGATAAAGAAGTGTACTGGGTGTCCAATCAATGTTTTTTTTCTATTTTCCGGGTCATATAACTGATCTCTGTGTTTCTAAAATCAATGCCTTTCCTGTACTCTATTGTTCAAAAGGATGCCATAAGTCCTCTTTCCTGCTGGTGTTTTTTTTGAGTGTCCAGGACCCTCTTATAAAAAGGCCTAAGGGGAAAGAGGTGTACTGGTTGGCCACTCATTTTTATTTTTCTATTTAACAATTGACCAAAATGATCTCTGGGTTTGTAAAATCAATGCTGTACCTGTACTCTATTGTTCAAAAGGATGCCATATGTCCTCTTTCCTGCTGGTGTTTTTTTTGAGGGTCCAGGACCCTCTTATAAAAAGGCCTAAGGAGAAAGAGGTGTACTGGGTGTCCATTGAATCATTTTTTTTTATTCAAATTTCCATTTGCAAAAAATTATCTATGGGTTTCTAAAATAAATGCCTTTTCTGTACTCTATTGTTCAAAAGTATGCCATATGTCCTCTTTCCTGCTGGTGTTTTTTTTTTAAGGTTCCAGGACCCTCTTACAAAAATGCCTAAGGAGAAAGAGGTGTACTGGGTGTCCATCAAATCATTTTTTTGATTCAAATTTCCATTTTAAAAAAAATTTCTATGGGTTTCTAAAATCAATGCCTTTCATGTACTCTATTGTTCAAAAGTATGCCATATATCCTCTTTCATGCTGGTGTTTTGTTTGAGGGTCCTGGACCCTCTTATAAAAAGGCCTAAGGAGAAAGAATTGTACTGGGTGTCCATCCAATCATTTTTTTTAATTAAAATTCATGGTTGCAACAAATTATCCCTGGGTTTCTAAAATCAATGCCTTTCCTATAATCTTTTTTTCACAAAGGATGCCATATGTCCTCTTTACTGCTGGTTTTGTTGAGTGTCCTGGAGCCTCTGCTAAAAAGGCCTAAGGATAAAGAAGTGTAATGGGTGTCTATTCAATGTTTTTTTAGATTTCCCGGTTGTAACAATTTTTTTCTGTCTTTCTAAAATCAATGCCTTTCCTGTAATCTATTTTTCAAAAGGATGCCATATGTCCTCTTTCATGCTGTTCTTTCTGTTGAGGCTCCGGGACACTCTTATAAAAAGGACTAAGGATAAAGAAGTGTACTGGGTGTCCAATCAATGTTTTTTTTTCTATTTTCCGGGTCATATAACTGATCTCTGTGTTTCTAAAATCAATGCCTTTCCTGTACTCTATTGTTCAAAAGGATGCCATAAGTCCTCTTTCCTGCTGGTGTTTTTTTTGAGTGTCCAGGACCCTCTTATAAAAAGGCCTAAGGGGAAAGAGGTGTACTGGTTGGCCACTCATTTTTATTTTTCTATTTAACAATTGACCAAAATGATCTCTGGGTTCGTAAAATCAATGCTGTACCTGTACTCTATTGTTCAAAAGGATGCCATATGTCCTCTTTCCTGCTGGTGTTTTTTTTGAGGGTCCAGGACCCTCTTATAAAAAGGCCTAAGGAGAAAGAGGTGTACTGGGTGTCCATTGAATCATTTTTTTTTATTCAAATTTCCATTTGCAAAAAATTATCTATGGGTTTCTAAAATAAATGCCTTTTCTGTACTCTATTGTTCAAAAGTATGCCATATGTCCTCTTTCCTGCTGGTGTTTTTTTTTTAAGGTTCCAGGACCCTCTTACAAAAATGCCTAAGGAGAAAGAGGTGTACTGGGTGTCCATCAAATCATTTTTTTGATTCAAATTTCCATTTTAAAAAAAATTTCTATGGGTTTCTAAAATCAATGCCTTTCATGTACTCTATTGTTCAAAAGTATGCCATATATCCTCTTTCATGCTGGTGTTTTGTTTGAGGGTCCTGGACCCTCTTATAAAAAGGCCTAAGGAGAAAGAATTGTACTGGGTGTCCATCCAATCATTTTTTTTTAATTAAAATTCATGGTTGCCACAAATTATCCCCGGGTTTCTAAAATCAATGCCTTTCCTATAATCTTTTTTTCACAAAGGATGCCATATGTCCTCTTTACTGCTGCTGGTTTTGTTGAGTGTCCTGGAGCCTCTGCTAAAAAGGCCTACGGATAAAGAAGTGTAATGGGTGTCTATTCAATGTTTTTTTTAGATTTCCCGGTTGTAACAAATTTTTTCTGTCTTTCTAAAATCAATGCCTTTCCTGTAATCTATTTTTCAAAAGGATGCCATATGTCCTCTTTCATGCTGTTCTTTCTGTTGAGGCTCCGGGACACTCTTATAAAAAGGACTAAGGATAAAGAAGTGTACTGGGTGTCCAATCAATGTTTTTTTTCTATTTCCCGGGTCATATAACTGATCTCTGTGTTTCTAAAATCAATGCCTTTCCTGTAATCTAATTTTCAAAAGTATGCCATATGTCCTCTTTCCTGCTGGTGTTTTTTTTTGAGGGTCCAGGACCCTCTTATAAAAAGGCCTACGGAGAAAGAGGTGTACTGGGTGTCCATCAAATCATTTTTTTTATTCAAATTTACATTTGCAAAAAATTATCTATGGGTTTCTAAAATCAATGCCTTTCCTGTACTCTTACTCTATTGTTCAAAAGTATGCCATATGTCCCCTTTCCTGCTGGTGTTTTGTTTGAGGGTCCTGGACCCTCTTATAAAAAGGCCTAGGGAGAAAGAATTGTACTGGGTGTCCATCCAATCATTTTTTTGATTCAAATTCACGGTTGCAACAAATTATCCCCGGGTTTCTAAAATCAATGCCTTTCCTATAATCTTTTTTTCACAAAGGATGCCATATGTCCTCTTTCCTACTGCTGGTTTTGTTGAGTGTCCTGGAGCCTCTGCTAAAAAGGCCGAAGGATAAAGAAGTGTACTGGGTGTCTATTCATGGTTTTTTTAGATTTCCCGTTTGTAACAATTTTTTTCTGTCTTTCGAAAATCAATGCCTTTCCTGTAATCTATTTTTCAAAAGGATGCCATATGTCCTCTTTCATGCTGTTCTTTCTGTTGAGGCTCTGGGACACTCTTATAAAAAGGCTTAAGGATAAAGAAGTGTACTGGGTGTATAATCTATGTTTTTTTAGATTTCACCGTTGCAACTAATGACCTCTGTGTTTCTAAAATCAATGCCTTTCCTGTAATCTAATTTTCTAAAGGATTCCATATGTCCTCTTTCATGCTGCTGGTTTTGTGGAGGGTCCTGGAGCCTCTGCTAAAAAGGCCTAAGGATAAATAAGTGTACTTGGTGTATAATCAAAGTTTTTTGCGATTTCACGGTTGTAACTAATGATCTCTGTGTTTCTAAAATCAATGCCTTTCCTGTAATCTAATTTTCTAAAGGATGCCATATGTCCTCTTTCATGCTGCTGGTTTTGTGGAGGGTCCTGGAGCCTCTGCGAAAAAGGCCTAAGGATAAATAAGTGTACTTGGTGTATAATCCAAGTTTTTTGAGATTGCACGGTTGCAACTAATGATCTCTGTGTTTCTAAAATCAATGCCTTTCCAGAAATCTATTTTTCTAAAGGATGCCATATGTCCTCTTTACTGCTGCTGGTTTTGTTGAGGGTCCTGGAGCTTCTGCTACTAAGGCCTAAGGATAAATAAGTGTCCTGGGTGTCTAATCCATTTTTTTTTAGATTTCCCGGTTGCAACAAATTATCTCTGGGTTTCTAAAATCAATGCCTTTCCTGTACTCTATTGTTCAAAAGTATGCCATATGTCCTCTTTCATGCTGTTGTTTCTGTTGAGGCTACGGGAGACTCTTCTAAAAAGGCCTAAGGATAAAAAAGTGTACTGGGTGTATAATCTATGTTTTTTTAGATTTCACGTTTGCAAAAAATTATCCACGGGTTTCTAAAATCAATGCCTTTCCAGTAATCTATTATTCACAAGGATGCCATATGTACTTTTTGATGCTGTTGTTTCGGTTGAGGCTCCGGGAGCATATTATTAAAAAGGCCTAATGAAAAATATGTGTACTGGGTGTCTAATCAATGTTTTTTTCTATTTACCGGTTGCAACTAATGATCTCTGTGTTTCTGAAATCAATGCCTTTCCTATAATCATTTTTTCAAAAGGATGCCATATGTCCTCTTTCCTGCTGCTGGTTTTGTCGAGGGTCCTGGAGCCTCTGCTGAGCATAATAAAAAAAAAATTATAATAATTTAACTTGACTTAATAACTGAAGCATGACTTCAGGAGTCAGATGTGGTCGTAGGTAGTGGTTGTTGTTAGCAGATTATTTTTATTGCAAATTGCAATTGCCACAGCGTGCATAAAATGTGCGTCACTAGTCCAAATTTTAATTTATTTTTTTTCATTCCGGATTAGTTTGGGGTACGGCGCAATATTGGAAACGCAAAAAACAGGTCTCCGTACCCGTTGATATAAGGGGTGACTACTAGTGCTTTTACCAGGCTCCTCTTGGATAGCCCCAGAAAGTGTGAGTATGAATCCCAAAAAGAAAATTAAATTAAGGTTGAAAAATTACTCCTAAGTAAATTGTAAGACCTGGAGCTCCTCAAACACACGTCCTACCGCAACAGGTATAGGCTCCGCCCACCCAAATCTTACCTTTTTAATGCCAATTGATATTGCCACAGCTGGAACAACAGTAACTAACATGTGCGTCACCACAGTCTCCGAAGCTATTGTCGGATGTATACAAAAACAACAATAAATAATTCCTTTTGGGGCGCAAAGAGATGGCTACCAGAAAACTCCAGGAACTTCACAAGAGTGGCTGTCTTGTGTTTCTGGTGATGTTGTAGACATCTGGGTAGTTTACAGGGAGGGCAAAAATCCTCTCCATCTCTGTGCACCACAGGACAGGATGTCCTTGTCATCCATAAGCACATGAAATTGCTGGCATTTTCGTTGCTTCAAGAAGTTCAGTTTTTGTGGTGATAGTACAGAATTAAATAAACTTTGGTTTCCTACCATACTCAAGACAATCTTGTAGTTCAAGCTTCGGACTTGCTGTGGGAAACAGTGGCCTGTCCATAGCAGGAAGATGATTTAGACAGAAGTAACGGGCTCTGATTGCAGGTGACACATGTTTATCGTCAATCATCAAAGGGGTTGCGTGCAGAATATGGCTGATGGCCCCTTATTCACATGTTTCTCCAGAGCAACAACATTTGCAAACAGCCAGAAGAGAGGTCGGTTCTCACCAGCCTTAAGTTGAGCTTCAATTACCAAATGCTGATATTCAAAAAATAGACAAACATTGCCTTAAAAAACACATTTGCAATATGGATTCACCAGAGGAAGGTCATTGCAAGTATTTCCCACAATAACAAAATTAAAATGACACAACTCCGCAATCTTCCCCTTCACATTATTATTGTCACACTCCATTGTACTCCTATGCCCACCTCCCTGCTCTTGTTTCTGTTGAGGGTCCTGGAGCCTCTGCTAAAAAGGCCTATGGATAAATAAGTGTACTGGGTGTCTAATCAATGTTTTTTTCTATTTCACGGGTCATATAAATGATCTGTGGGATTCTAAAATCAATGCCTTTCCTGTAATCTATTATTCAAAAGGATTACATATGTCCTCTTTCATGCTGTTGTTTCTGTTGAGGCTCCGGGACCCTTGTATTAAAAAGGACTAAGGATAAAGAAGTGTACTGGGTGTCCAATCATTTTTTTTTCTATTTCACTGGTCGTATAAATGATCTCTGTGTTTCTAAAATCAATGCCTTTCCTGTAATCTAATTTACAAAAGTATGCCATATGTCCTCTTTCCTGCTGCTGGTTTTGTTGAGGGTCCTGGAGCCTCTGCTTAAAAGGCCTAAGGATAAAGAAGTATACTGGGTGTCTAATCTATGTTTTTTTAGATTTCACGGTTGCAAAAAATTATCCACGGGTTTCTAAAATCAATGCCTTTCCTGTAATCTATTATTCACAAGCATGCCATATGTACTTTTTAATGCTGTTGTTTCTGTTGAGGCTCTGGGAGCCTCTTAATCTTATTAAAAAGGCCTAAGGAAAAATAAGTGTACTGGGTGTCTAATCAATGTTTTTTTCTATTTACCGGTTGCAACTAATGATCTCTGTGTTTCTGAAATCAATGCCTTTCCTATAATCATTTTTTCAAAAGGATGCCATATGTCCTCTTTCCTGCTGCTGGTTTTGTCGAGGGTCCTGGAGCCTCTGCTGAGCATAATAAAAATGTTTTTTTTTTAATTTAACTTGACTTAATAACTGAAGCATGACTTCAGGAGTCAGGTGTGGTTGTAGGTAGTGGCTGTTGTTAGCAGATTATTTTTATTGCAAATTGCAATTGCCACAGCGTGCATAAAATGTCCACATTTTAAGTTTTTTTTTTTTTTCAGTATTAGTTTGGGGACCGGCGCAATATTGGAAAGGCAAAAAACAGGTCTCCGTACCCATTGATATAAGGGGTGACTACTACTGCTTTTACCAGGCTCCTCTTGGATAGCCCCAGAAAGTGTGACTATGAATCCCAAAAAGAAAATTAAATTAAGGTTGAAAACTAACTCCAAAGTAACTTGTAAGACCTGGAGCTCCTAAAACACACGTCCTACCGCAACAGCTATAGGCTCCGCCACCCACAAATCTTAACTTTTTCATGCCAATTGATATTGCCACAGCTGGAACAACAGTAAATAACATGTGCGTCACCACAGTCTCCGAAGCTGTTGTCGGATGTATACAAAAACACTGATAAAGTATTCCTTTAGGAGCGCAAAGAGATGGCTACCGGAACACTCCAGGAACTTCACAAGAGTGGCTGTATTGTGTTTCTGGTGATGTTTGAGACATCTGGGTAGTATACAGGGAGGGCAAAAATCCTCTCCATCTCTGTGCACCACAGGACAGGACGTCCTTGTCATCCATAAGCACATGAAATTGCTGGCATTTTCGTTGATTCAAGAAGTTCATTTTTTGTGGTGATAGATAGTACAGAATTAAATAAACTTTGGTTTCCTACCATACTCAAGACAATCTTGTATTTCAAACTTCGTACTTGCTGTGGGAAACAGTGGCCTGTCCATACCAGGAAGATGATTTAGACAGAAGTAACGAGCTCTGCTTGCAGGTGACACATGTTTATCATCAATCATCAAAGGGGTTGCGTGCAGAATATGGCTGATGGCCCCTTATTCACATGTTTGTCCAGCACCACAACATTTGGAAACAGCCAGAAGAAAGGTCGGTTCTCACCAGCCTTAAGTTGAGCTTCATTTACCAAATGCTGATATTCAAAAAAATAGACAAACAGTGCCTTAAATAACACATTTGCGATATGGATTCACCAGAGCAAGGTCATTGCAAGTACTAAGTTCCCACAATAACAAAATTAAAATGCCACAACTATGCAATCTTCACCTTCAGATTATTATTGTCACACTCCATTGTACTCCTATGCCCAGCTCCCTGCTCTTGTTTTTGTTGAGGGTCCTGGAGCCTCTGCTGAAACGGCCTATGGATAATAAAGTGTACTGGGTGTCTGTTCAATGTTTTTTTTAATTTCCCGGTTGCAAGTGCACTGATCTCAGTGTTTCTAAAATCAATGCCTTTCCTTTAATCTATAATTCAAAAGTATGACATATGTCCTCTTTCATGCTGTTGTTTCGGTTGAGGCTCTGGGACCCTCGTATTAACAAGGCCTGAGGATAAATAAGTGTAACCAGTGTCTAATGAATGTTTTTTTCTATTACACGGGTCATATAAATGATCTGTGGGTTTCTAAAATCAATGCCTTTCCTGTATTGTTTTATTCAAAAGGATGACATATCTCCTCTTTCATGCTGTTGTTTCGGTTGAGGCTCCGGGACCCTCGTATTAAAAAGGCCTGAGCATAAATAAGTGTAACGGGTGTCTAATCAATGTTTTTTTCTATTTACCGGTTGCAACTAATGATCTCTGTGTTTCTGAAATCAATGCCTTTCCTATAATCATTTTTTCAAAAGGATGCCATATGTCCTCTTTCCTGCTGCTGGTTTTGTCGAGGGTCCTGGAGCCTCTGCTGAGCATAATAAAAAAAAAATTTTTTTTATTTAACTTGACTTAATAACTGAAGCATGACTTCAGGAGTCAGGTGTGGTCGTAGGTAGTGGTTGTTGTTAGCAGATTATTTTTATTGCAAATTGCAATTGCCACAGCGTGCATAAAATGTCCACATTTTAAGTTTTTTTTTTTTCAGTATTAGTTTGGGGACCGGCGCAATATTGGAAAGGCAAAAAACAGCTCCGGGACCCTCGTATTAAAAAGGCCTGAGCATAAATAAGTGTAACGGGTGTCTAATCGATGTTTTTTTCTAATTTCACGGTTGCAAATAATGATCTGTGGGTTTCTAAAATCAATGCCTTTACTGTAATCTTTTATTCAAAAGGATGACATATCTCCTCTTTCATGCTGTTGTTTCGGTTGAGGCTCTGGGACCCTCGTATTAAAAAGGCCTGAGGATAAATAAGTGTAACGGGTGTGTAATCAATGTTTTTTTCTATTTCACGGTTGCAAATAATGATCTGTGGGTTTCTAAAATCAATGCCTTTACTGTAATCTTTTATTCAAAAGGATGACATATCTCCTCTTTCATGCTGTTGTTTCGGTTGAGGCTCCGGGACCCTCGAATTAAAAAGGCCTGAGCATAAATAAGTGTCACGGGTGTCTAATCAATGTTTTTTTCTAATTTTACGGTTGCAAATAATGATCTGTGGGTTTCTAAAATCAATGCCTTTACTGTAATCTTTTATTCAAAAGGATGACATATCTCCTCTTTCATGCTGTTGTTTCGGTTGAGGCTCCGGGACCCTCGTATTAAAAAGGCCTGAGGATAAATAAGTGTAACGGGTGTGTAATCAATGTTTTTTTCTATTTCACGGTTGCAAATAATGATCTGTGGGTTTCTAAAATCAATGCCTTTCCTGTAATCTTTTATTCAAAAGGATGACATATCTCCTCTCTCATGCTGTTGTTTCGGTTGAGGCTCCGGAACCCTCGTATTAAAAAGGCCTGAGGATAAATAAGTGTAACGGGTGTGTAATCAATGTTTTTTTCTATTTCACGGTTGCAAATAATGATCTGTGGGTTTCTAAAATCAATGCCTTTACTGTAATCTTTTATTCAAAAGGATGACATATCTCCTCTTACATGCTGTTGTTTCGGTTGAGGCTCCGGGACCCTCGTATTAAAAAGGCCTGAGCATAAATAAGTATAACGGGTGTCTAATCAATGTTTTTTTCTAATTTCACGGTTGCAAATAATGATCTGTGGGTTTCTAAAATCAATGCCTTTCCTGTAATCTATTATTCAAAAGGATGACATATCTCCTCTTTCATGCTGTTGTTTCGTTTGAGGCTCCGGGACCCTCGTATTAAAAAGGCCTGAGCATAAATAAGTATAACGGGTGTCTAATCAATGTTTTTTTCTAATTTCACGTTTGCAAATAATGATCTGTGGGTTTCTAAAATCAATGCCTTTCCTGTAATCTATTATTCAAAAGGATGACATATCTCCTCTTTCATGCTGTTGTTTCGTTTGAGGCTCCGGGACCCTCGTATTAAAAAGGCCTGAGGATAAATAATTGTGTAACGGGTATCTAATGAATGTTGTTTTTGATTTCACGGGTCATATAAATTATCTCTGGGATTCTAAAATCAATGCCTTTCCTGTAATCTATTATTCAAAAGGATGACAGTACTACCAAAATACAGCCAATGAAGGGCTTTAGGAAGACTGAGCCAAGGTTGGATTGTAGTATTTGATTAGGCTAATCATGATGGCCATGTAGACCACCACCACCGAGAGTCCTGGAAGTAACAGGGATGAGATGAAAGAGCTAAGAATAGTACTACTTGAAACAACAGAGTTAGCCATGGTTGTTAGTGCAAAACCGCTTGGCTTTTTTTTGGCTTTGGATGCGGCTATTCATGCAGGCCATATAGAGCTGCCACCATTCGGTGTCGTATCAGCTATTAAACTAATAAGAACAGTACTACCAAAATACAGCCAATGAAGGGCCTTAGGAGGACTGAGCCAAGGTTGGATTGTAGTATTTGGTTAGGATAATCATGATGGCCATGTAGACCACCATCACCGAGAGTCCTGGAAGTAACAGGGATGATGAGATGAAAGAGCTAAGAATAGTAGAACTTGAAACAACAGAGTTAGCCATGGGTGTTAGTGCAAAACCGCTTGGCTTTTTTTGGCTTTGGATGCGGCTATTCATGCAGGCCATATAGAGCTGACAACATTCGGTGTCGTATCAGCTATTAAACTAATAAGAACAGTACTACCAAAATACAGCCAATGAAGGGCCTTATGAAGACTGAGCCAAGGTTGGATTGTAGTATTTGGTTAGGCTAATCATGCAGGCCATATAGAGCTGCCACCATTCAGTGTTGTAACAGCTATAAAAATAATAAGAACTGTACTATCAAAATACAGACAATGAAGGGCCTATGAAGACTGAGCAAAGGTTGGATTGTAGTATTTTGTTCGGCTAATCATGATGGCCATGTAGACCACCCGTAACAGGGATGAAAGTGCTAAGAATAGTACTAATTGAAACAACCGAGTTAGCCATGGGTGTTAGTCTAAGACCACTCGGCTTTTTTTTGGGTTTGGGTGCAGCTAATCATGAAGGCCTGATAGACCTGCCACCATTTGGTGTTGTAACAGGTATGAAAATGCAAAGAACAGTACTACTTAACACAACCTACTTACCATGGGTCCCAGAGCATATGTTTGGTTGTTATATTTTGTAAGGGTAATCATGCAGGCCATATAGACCTCCACCGATAGGGTGAGTATGAGTAACAGCTATTAAAATGCGAAGGACATTACTAATTTACACAACATAGTTACCATGGGTCGCAGACCAAGAGCAGATGTCTTATTATCATATTTTGTATGGGTAATCATCCAGGCCGTATAGACCTCACCAAATAGGGGGAGTTACAGAGATTAAAGTGCTAAGAATGGTAGTACTTAAAACACAACCTAGTTAAAATAGGTAGCAGACCACATGTCTTATTATTATAATTTTTCAGGGTAATCTGATGGGGGGGGGGGGACAGGGATTAAAGTGCTAAGAAAAGTACTAATTAACACAAGCTAGTTGGGTCCAAGAACGCATGTTTGATTATTAGAATTTATTAGGGTAATTATATATCTAACAAATCTATCTATTTCTCTTCTATCGATTCTATCTAACTATCAATCTATGTATATCTATCTATCCTATCTATCAATCTATCTTCTGTCCGGGATGTTTTGAGACAGCCACTTTGGGAATGTTAGTTGATTTAGACCCATTATGGCTTAAAAGCAGACTCTGCATCAACTATGTAATTTTCCATGGGAGTTTTGCCAGGGATCCCCCTCCAGCATGCAACAGTCCAGGTGTTAGTACCCTTGAAACAACTTTTCCATCACTATTGTGGCCAGAAAGAGTCCTTGTAGGTTTTAAAGTTCGCCTGCCTATTGAATTCAATGGCGGTTCGTGCGGAACAATACCGGAAGTTCGAGTCCGCTGTTCGCGAACCGAAAATTTTAGGTTCGCGACATCACTAATAGCAACAAGTACCTAGCTATCTTGTCCTAGTATATAGTTAAAAACAACAAGAACTCCCTAATTCTCCAGAACCACAGGTATAATTAAAGTCACAGCCAAAGTAAATACCACACTGTGGATAATGGCTTATCTCATCTGGCTCAACAGCTAAGTGGTGTATAGGAAATAACCAACACATTTGGCATAATAATTTGTAAAAAGGCATCTCCCCTCCCATGTGCGGTATTCAGACTTACAGCCCAAAATGGATATCCTGTTTCAGGTGGAAACCCAGCACCTGCTGCGCCCCTACTCACGGAACCGCTCTAGTAAACATTTGCGTCCATATAGAGTACTTCGTCGAACATCTCTGTTGGCCACATCTGTTGCTCCGCTGTGAAAATGTCCTGGTGTCCTACGTCACAGAGGGAGGGAAAAAACCCATGTGTATGCGCTGCTAGCAAATGGGAGACAAGCCGGCTGTCCCTGGTGCAAAGAGACCGATACCAGGCAAAGTATCAATCAAAAGAAAAGAGAAAGTTCAACGGTCTCTTTGTGAATAAAAGACAAAATTTATTGGAAATCCTTAAAAGAGTATACAGCAGTCATGGAGATTCAGTGGGGTGCTATGTGTCAGACAGGCTTACGCATTTCGACAGAAGCCGTAGTCATAGCCTAGTATGTCTGGCACACAGTACCTTTTTAAATGTAAAAAATGCCTAATAATTGGCTAAAAAATAAATACAAAAGCCCACCCACAATTATGCTAATAAGCGTAGCAATGTTACATTGAATTGCAACTTATTGAGGCCTATTTATCATATGTCTGTCAGACCTGATCCAACAATACGCTCTCTGTATTCAGCATTGCACCAGCAGCTCACAAGAGCTGCTGGTGCAATGCCGCCCCCTGCAGACACGCTGCCAATCGGCCGCCAGCAGGGAGGTGTCAATCAACCTGATAGTATTTGATCGGGTTGAATTGCGGCGATTCCTGTCCGCCTCATCAGAGCAGGTGGACAGGATTATCGAGCAGCGGTCTTTAGACCGCTGCTCCATAACTTGTATTTCTGGCGAGTTTTAAGACTCTCTAGAAACACGGCCCTTCAAGCTCCATACGGAGCTTGATAAATGGGCCTCAATATCTCAAACCTATTCCTATGATAAAGTCGGATAATATAATTTAATTAAGAGGAAAACAAATAGTTTACATTCATCAAGAGAAATATGCTGATAGTCATTCAATTGCATATTTAGATGTATAAACATTTTCTATTGATATAACTATTCATTTAGGAAAGGCCAAGACTCCACTGGTGCAGCATTTTGTGCAGGTGCACCAAAAAAACAGCAATAGTCTAGCTTGGTGTGCTATTGAACACATACCAGTTGTTGACAGAGGAGGGGACAGGACTAAGCATTTGGAGAGGCAGGAGATGTACTGGATTTTCAAGTTGAAGACTCGCATCCCATGGGGGTTGAACTCCGAGTATGACTTGATTAATTATTAATATATATATATATATATATATATATATATATATATATATATATATATATGTAACAAAGGTAAATGCACTCTCAGGTCTTCCACAAAATTCTTTATTGGAACGTTTTCGGGGTTCACAACCCCTTCATCAGCATAAACTAACAAGCCAAACTCAAACAATTTATAGTGCTTTAACAAATCACTCACCAAACAGGTGTTGCTCCAAAGTGCGCCAAACATCGAGTGTGGAACGCATCTTGCGTTCCACTGTGCTAAAGCCTACCGGAAGTGCTATAATCTCACTTCCGGTTTCGCGGCTACATAGAATTAAGTGTACAAGCTATAATGTCACAATTCCACATCTACTTTATCATCTAAATGTGTATTAAACAAGAGGTGACACAGACTAAAGAATATTTGAAAAAATACGTTAGATCGACATAATGCTATTCATAATCGGCTGATCTAGTGCTTTTGTGTATACAAATCACCATAGCTACTGTAGGCATGGTGATGATAAACAAGCATTGATTGTGTCACAACACTGTGATCTGTTGCATAGTGCAGCCCACTAACATCTTATATTGTGACAAAACGTGATAATCATACTTAATCACAATGAAGTGTTGTTTAAAACAATATTATATATGTGTAAGGATATGTACAAGGATAAATTCATAAACAAAAAATGGGGTTTTTTGCTGTACTTGTTATCAATTGATGTAATGATGTTAAATGACTTTTAAATAAAATTGGCACTTTTCCTGGCTATACGTCTTCAATCTCACCTTCTAGTATTGTATATATTGGTAGTATATTGGGACCAATTGGGAGAAAAATTAATTCACATCACCAAAATAATGTATATATGTATCCAGATACTTTTGTACTGCATTTATGGTTACATACTACAAAGCCCGCTGAAGATATTCACCTAATTTGACAGTGAAATATCAAGGAGATTAGCAAGCTTCTATAGAGAAGAACATATGTGCTTCTATCTGCAATCTCATGTCAAGCAATATGGAGTGGTGTATAAGTATAGACATTGTATCCGTTATAATTTCATCATTATCACAATTGTAAACAAAATTAGACTTGACCAACTAGTAAAAAAGGCCAAGTATAATCAAACAAAGATTGTCCATCTTGTTACGCCCTCGCATTTAGAGGTAATTTAATGGCTTCCCAATTCAAGGTTTAAGGTGCATGGGTAGGTAATTATGCCTCAGGGACCAGGCTTCCACTACCCCGTTGAGGGCAATTACCCCCATTAGGGTGTGTCGTAAGCGACCTGCCGACAAACCTCATTAGAGCAATGGGGCTGGAAGCTACACGTAGCCACTATGACCCTGGGTTATACCACAGGTACGTAGCACTGCCTTGTGGGATCAAACAAGGTTTTTAAAATCTGGGGTAGTGTTTAGTCCACCAGCATGGATAGTTCCAAGTTTGAAGATCCACTGAGCTTCACGTTTAAGCAGTATCTTGCTCCTGTCTCCTCCCCGATCCAATGGGGGTATATGGTCAATGAGGATGTAGCGTATCGAAGAAACAGTGTGGCCTTGTTTGGCACAGTGACGTGCCACAGGTTGTTCGGATTCCCCTTGTTTCAGTGCAGATCTTATTGCATGCCTGTGGTTTGCCATTCGTTCACGTAACGTGCCTGTGGTTTTACCCACATAGAAGCACGAGCATGGGCAAAAAAGGAGGTATATTACATGTGTAGTAGTACACGTAATGGAATGTTTAATCACATATCTCCTATTTGTGTGTGGGTGATGAAAGGTTTTGGTGCTGACCAGACCGTTGCAGGTTGTGCAGCCTAAGCACCTATATGATCCTTTGATATTGATTGTAGCCCCAGTGGTGTAACTAGATTTCTGATCTGTTTGCATAAGGAGGTCCTTAAGGTTGGTACCCCTCCTAAATCCCACCATAGGTTGTAGCTGTTGGGTGAATGTTAATTTTGGATCAGATGCCATTATGGGCCAGTGCTGATGTAAAATTCGTCCCGTGTTCTTTGTGGCTGGGGTAAATGTTGTAGACATAATCAACTTATTGCTTGTGTCTCTCTTCTGTGTGGGCTTAATCAGATCATTTTGGGTGAGTGTGGATACTGTGGTCATGGTACTTTGGATAATCGATGGTTTATACCCTCTTTCACGGAATCTCTCTCCCACTCCTGTCAGTTGGGAGACCCCAGTATGTGCGTCTGAATTGTTTCTCATTGTTCTTATAAACTGAGACTTAACTATGCCCTCTAGAAGGGCAGGAGGATGGCAACTGTCCGCTCTCAATATGGAGTTACGGTCAGTTTGTTTATGATATAGTGTAGTACCCAGTTGGTGTGCATTTTTAAAGACCGTCAGGTCCAGAAAGTTGATAGTCTGTCTATCAACAGTCATCTTGAATTTTCATTGCTGGTGGCCATGTTGTAACTTTCAAACCAAGTTTGGAGGTCCTCCATGGTCCCCCGCCATACCATAAAGATGTCGTCAATGAATCTATACTAGCAGATCACTGCTGAATTAATAGAATTCCATAGATATAGATTTTCAAATTGAGACATGTATATATTGGCATATGCGGGGGCCATGGAGGACCCCATGGCCGTACCAGCTGTCTGTAAATAAAACTTACTTTCAAATCTGAAGTAATTTTTATACAAACAGTATTCAATTAGAGAGAGGAAATATTCAACCAAAAGGTCATCATGCTGGACGTCAACAGTCCGTATTTTACGGATAAAGTCCCCTGTGTCCATAATGTATGACTTAATTTCCTTTACTACAGGTTGTAGTAGTATATCAACCAGTTGAGCTACCGGTTGTGTCAGCGAATCCCTCGCCGACACAATGGGCCTGCCTGGTGGATGGTCCAATGTTTTATGTATCTTGGGAATGGAATATAGGATAGGTATTTTTGGATAAGAGGTGGAGCAAAAGTCACGAATATGTTCAGACAACCAACCCTGTTCAAAGCCCATCTGGATCAGAGCATCGAGTTGTGCTTTAAACCTCATAGTGGGGTCATTGGGCAACTCAGTGTAAGTCTGTGTGTCAGTCAACTGAGTCAAGATGTCAGCTTGGTAATCTCTATAGTTCAATATCACAATGGCCCCGCCTTTATCGGCGGGCCTAATGGCTATAGAGGAGTCATCCTGAAGGGTCTTTATCGCTAGACGTTCACCTCTGGACAAGTTATGTGTCCATAGGGATTGGTGTCTAGCTGCTTCTAGATCCTGGGTGACCAATCTAACAAATGTTTTTGTACTCGGACTACAGTTAGTCGGTTCAAAATTGCTAGGAATTTTACATTTGAGCTCTACCTGTGTTTTAGTAGAACTGGGTGTAGAGTTTTGAAAAAATTCCCTAATCTTAAGGGATTTGTTCAATTTATACAGGTCCAATTTAAGGTCAAATTCGGTAAGGGCTGTGCTAGGCACATAGGATAGCCCTTTATTTAGAACTTGACGTTCGCTATCAGAGAGGGTATGTGTACTTAGGTTGATTACTATGTCCTCTGTCGTGGGCGTCTGGGAGGTTGGTGTCTTATACCCCGCCCGCCGAATATGGGGTCTGTTGTGCTGCCCCCACCCCGGGAGCGGGTAGTTACCCCTAAAAAATGTTGATTCGGTGTGGAATGTGCTCTAGAGTCATGGCCAGAGAATTGATTTTGATGTCTGTAAGTACCAGGAGGGGTCAGAGAAATATTGGCGGGGTTCCTATCAGTATCTGTGGAGTCACCCCCACTTGTGTCCACTGTATCAAAATGAACCCGTCTATTTCTCTGTCTCCTTCTGGTTCTTGTGTCAGGTGTAGAAGTCAGCCATTTATACACTTTTCCTTGTTTGTAATCCTGATTAACAGTTTCTAACTTTCTATTTTTAAAAGTTATTAGATCTGTCTGGTATTTATCAATTTGGGATTTAATTTTGGAGATCCAGTTTTCCTGTGTATCATTAGTAAGTGTAGCCTTATGTGTACTTTCAAATGTCTGTATTTCAATCTTAACTCTGCCTAAGATAGTAGTAACTTCTTCTATAACAAGCAAGATTAAATCTAAAGAACACTTGTTTAAAATAAAGCACCACTTTTTTCTAAACTCTGGGTTGTCACGCCCAATTATGGGTACATTGTGGACCCTGAAACCACGAGGAATATGTCCTGTTCTAAAATAATCAGATTAGTAACTACCATGTAAGGTGAGGTCAACCTCTCTCTTTAGCACAGTGGAACGCAAGATGCGTTCCACACTCGATGTTTGGCGCACTTTGGAGCAACACCTGTTTGGTGAGTGATTTGTTAAAGCACTATAAATTGTTTGAGTTTGGCTTGTTAGTTTATGCTGATGAAGGGGTTGTGAACCCCGAAAACGTTCCAATAAAGAATTTTGTGGAAGACCTGAGAGTGCATTTACCTTTGTTACATATGCTATTTATATCTGCACCCAGGCTGCTCTCTCTTGGTGGGCTGACCTGGAAACTGCTTGTATATTATTTTTTGACCAGTGGAACCCCCTAACTTGACCTTATTTGCTTTTCTGTCTCCAGCGCTTTGTGTTGTGGGACTTTTTTGCTGTACATTTTTGTGCTGCACAGTTTTTGAGACCTTTAATCATCTGGATCTTTTCTGTCTGTTATCATTGTTTTGACTTTATATTGTTTATCAATTTGGACACTTTCTTTCTGGGACCCAGCTTTTGACAAAAACCTCACTGTTGATTGACCTCATTATTTGCTGTTACTTTATATCCGTGGCACAACAATTAAGTTAATCCAGGAATCGTTTGCTTTGCTTATATATCTACTTAGTTCCTGAGTTCAACATGTCTACATCACAGATACATGATGAGGAAATCTCTTTCGACCCAGATGTCCAGAGGGGGGATCTAACCTGCCAAGCTGTGGAAGCCCAGACCGGCACTGTATCATATACCCCAGATGACGCCATCCGAATCCTATTTGCACCCATCTCCAAGACTGTTGGTGAGACCCCAATTAATTTATATCACACATTACTGAAGCTGAAAAAGAGAGAGGTTGACCTCACCTTACATGGTAGTTACTTATCCGATTATTTTAGAACAGGACATATTCCTCGTGGTTTCAGGGTCCACAATGTACCCACAATTGGGAGTGACAACCCAGAGTTTAGAAAAAAGTGGTGCTTTATTTTAAACAAGTGTTCTTTAGATTTAATCTTGCTTGTTATAGAAGAAGTTACTACTATCTTAGGCAGAGTTAAGATTGAAATACAGACATTTGAAAGTACACATAAGGCTACACTTACTAATGATACACAGGAAAACTGGATCTCCAAAATTAAATCCCAAATTGATAAATACCAGACAGATCTAATAACTTTTAAAAATAGAAAGTTAGAAACTGTTAATCAGGATTACAAACAAGGAAAAGTGTATAAATGGCTGACTTCTACACCTGACACAAGAACCAGAAGGAGACAGAGAAATAGACGGGTTCATTTTGATACAGTGGACACAAGTGGGGGTGACTCCACAGATACTGATAGGAACCCCGCCAATATTTCTCTGACCCCTCCTGGTACTTACAGACATCAAAATCAATTCTCTGGCCATGACTCTAGAGCATATTCCACACCGAATCAACATTTTTTAGGGGTAACTACCCGCTCCCGGGGTGGGGGCGGCACAACAGACCCCATATTCGGTGGGCGGGGTATAAGACACCGACCTCCCAGACGCCCACGACAGAGGACATAGTAATCAACCTAAGTACACATACCCTCTCTGACAGCGAATGTCAAGTTCTAAATAAAGGGCTATCATATGTGCCTAGCACAGCCCTTACCGAATTTGACCTTAAATTGGACCTGTATAAATTGAACAAATCCCTTAAGATTAGGGAATTTTTTCAAAACTCTACACCCAGTTCTACTAAAACACAGGTAGAGCTCAAATGTAAAATTCCTAGCAATTTTGAACCGACTAACTGTAGTCCGAGTACAAAAACATTTGTTAGATTGGTCACCCAGGATCTAGAAGCAGCTAGACACCAATCCCTATGGACACATAACTTGTCCAGAGGTGAACGTCTAGCGATAAAGACCCTTCAGGATGACTCCTCTATAGCCATTAGGCCCGCCGATAAAGGCGGGGCCATTGTGATATTGAACTATAGAGATTACCAAGCTGACATCTTGACTCAGTTGACTGACACACAGACTTACACTGAGTTGCCCAATGACCCCACTATGAGGTTTAAAGCACAACTCGATGTTCTGATCCAGATGGGCTTTGAACAGGGTTGGTTGTCTGAACATATTCGTGACTTTTGCTCCACCTCTTATCCAAAAATACCTATCCTATATTCCATTCCCAAGATACATAAAACATTGGACCATCCACCAGGCAGGCCCATTGTGTCGGCAAGGGATTCGCTGACACAACCGGTAGCTCAACTGGTTGATATACTACTACAACCTGTAGTAAAGGAAATTAAGTCATACATTATGGACACAGGGGACTTTATCCGTAAAATACGGACTGTTGACGTCCAGCATGATGACCTTTTGGTCTGTCTGGACGTCAACAGTCTGTATACTATTATTCCCCACACTGAGTGCCTTAAAGCTGTACAGGAACACATCACTAACAACCCTCTGTATGAGGGTCCACAGGTTGAATATTTCCTCTCTCTAATTGAATACTGTTTGTATAAAAATTACTTCAGATTTGAAAGTAAGTTTTATTTACAGACAGCTGGTACGGCCATGGGGTCCTCCATGGCCCCCGCATATGCCAATATATACATGTCTCAATTTGAAAATCTATATCTATGGAATTCTATTAATTCAGCAGTGATCTGCTATTATAGATTCATTGACGACATCTTTATGGTATGGCGGGGGACCATGGAGGACCTCCAAACTTGGTTTGAAAGTTACAACATGGCCACCAGCAATGTAAAATTCAAGAAGACTGTTGATAGACAGACTATCAACTTTCTGGACCTGACGGTCTTTAAAAATGCACACCAACTGGGTACTACACTATATCATAAACAAACTGACCGTAACTCCATATTGAGAGCAGACAGTTGCCATCCTCCTGCCCTTCTAGAGGGCATAGTTAAGTCTCAGTTTATAAGAACAATGAGAAACAATTCAGACGCACATACTGGGATCTCCCAACTGACAGGAGTGGGAGAGAGATTCCGTGAAAGGGGGTATAAACCATCGATTATCCAAAGTACCATGACCACAGTATCCACACTCACCCAAAATGATCTGATTAAGCCCACACAGAAGAGAGACACAAGCAATAAGTTGATTATGTCTACAACATTTACCCCAGCCACAAAGAACACGGGACGAATTTTACATCAGCACTGGCCCATAATGGCATCTGATCCAAAATTAACATTCACCCAACAGCTACAACCTATGGTGGGATTTAGGAGGGGTACCAACCTTAAGGACCTCCTTATGCGAACAGATCAGAAATCTAGTTACACCACTGGGGCTACAATCAATATCAAAGGATCATATAGGTGCTTAGGCTGCACAACCTGCAACGGTCTGGTCAGCACCAAAACCTTTCATCACCCACACACAAATAGGAGATATGTGATTAAACATTCCATTACGTGTACTACTACACATGTAGTATACCTCCTTTTTTGCTCATGCTCGTGCTTCTATGTGGGTAAAACCACAGGCACGTTATGTGAACGAATGGCAAACCACAGGCATGCAATAAGATCTGCACTGAAACAAGGGGAATCCGAACAACCTGTGGCACGTCACTGTGCCAAACAAGGCCACACTGTTTCTTCGATACGCTACATCCTCATTGACCATATACCCCCATTGGATCGGGGAGGAGACAGGAGCAAGATACTGCTTAAACGTGAAGCTCAGTGGATCTTCAAACTTGGAACTATCCATCCTGGTGGACTAAACACTACCCCAGATTTTAAAAACCTTGTTTGATCCCACAAGGCAGTGCTACTTACCTGGGGTATAACCCAGGTTCATAGTGGCTACGTGTAGCTTCCAGCCCCATTGCTCTAATGAGGTTTGTCGGCAGGTCGCTTACGACACACCCTAATGGGGGTAATTGCCCTCAACGGCGTAGTGGAAGCCTGGTCCCTGAGGCATAATTACCTACCCATGCACCTTAAACCTTGAAATGGGAAGCCATTAAATTACCTCTAAATGCGAGGGCGTAACAAGATGGACAATCTTTGTTTGATTATACTTGGCCTTTTTACTAGTTGGTCAAGTCTAATTTTGTTTACAATTGTGATAATGATGAAATTATAACGGATACAATGTCTATACTTATACACCACTCCATATTGCTTGACATGAGATTGCAGATAGAAGCACATATGTTCTTCTCTATAGAAGCTTGCTAATCTCCTTGATATTTCACTGTCAAATTAGGTGAATATCTTCAGCGGGCTTTGTAGTATGTAACCATAAATGCAGTACAAAAGTATCTGGATACATATATACATTATTTTGGTGATGTGAATTAATTTTTCTCCCAATTGGTCCCAATATACTACCAATATATACAATACTAGAAGGTGAGATTGAAGACGTATAGCCAGGAAAAGTGCCAATTTTATTTAAAAGTCATTTAACATCATTACATCAATTGATAACAAGTACAGCAAAAAACCCCATTTTTTGTTTATGAATTTATCCTTGTACATATCCTTACACATATATAATATTGTTTTAAACAACACTTCATTGTGATTAAGTATGATTATCACATTTTGTCACAATATGAGATGTTAGTGGGCTGCACTATGCAACAGATCACAGTGTTGTGACACAATCAATGCTTGTTTATCATCACCATGCCTACAGTAGCTATGGTGATTTGTATACACAAAAGCACTAGATCAGCCGATTATGAATAGCATTATGTCGATCTAACGTATTTTTTCAAATATTCTTTAGTCTGTGTCACCTTTTGTTTAATACACATTTAGATGATAAAGTAGATGTGGAATTGTGACATTATAGCTTGTACACTTAATTCTATGTAGCCGCGAAACCGGAAGTGAGATTATAGCACTTCCGGTAGCCTTTAGCACAGTGGAACGCAAGCTGCGTTCCACACTCGATGTTTGGCGCACTTTGGAGCAACACCTGTTTGGTGAGTGATTTGTTAAAGCACTATAAATTGTTTGAGTTTGGCTTGTTAGTTTATGCTGATGAAGGGGTTGTGAACCCCGAAAACGTTCCAATAAAGAATTTTGTGGAAGACCTGAGAGTGCATTTACCTTTGTTACATATGCTATTTATATCTGCACCCAGGCTGCTGTCTCTTGGTTGGGCTGACCTGGAAACTGCTTGGATATATATATATATATATATATATATATATATATATATATATATATATATATATATATATATGTGTGAGCATGTATATATAAGCGTGAGTACTTGCATGTGTTTGTATTGTGTACACACTTTTATTTTCCACCCTTATTGGTATGCACATCTTATGTGAATATTAATGACCCTCTAACTATAAACACACACAGAGCATAAAATCCACTGGTATAATCTTCTTTGTTAAGCTAACATTTATGATCTGGATTCCTTGACATAGCTGTCATCAGATGGACAGAAACATCTGTCCATCTATATTTTCCATCCTTTATTCTATAATTATAATACGGCTAGATTACGAGTTTTGCAGAAAGAGCGGCTCGGTACTAACTTGCAAGTTATTTCCACCGATCACCTCCCTAGCGCTGCTATTACAGGTTTTCATAAACCCAACATTAGCAGGCAATAAGTGAGCGTTGAGCAAAATTGAGCTCCATACCGCACTCCAATACCAGCGCTGCTTTGAGCTGGTTTTATGTGCTCATGCACGATTTCCCCATAGACATCAACGGGGAGAGCCGCCTAAAAAAAAAGCCTAACACCTGCAATAAAGGAGCGTAAAGCTCTGTAATGCAGCCCCATTGATTCCTTTGGGGAAACAAAAGTTATGTTTACACCTCACACCCTAACATAAACCCCGAGTCTAAACACCCCTAATCTGCTGCCCCTGACATCGCCGACACCTACATTATACTTATTAACCCCTAATCTGCCGCCCCCAACATCGCCGCTACCTACCTACACATTATAACCCCTAATCTTCCGCCCCCTACATCGCCGCCACCTACATTACACTTATTAACCCCTAATCTGCTGCCCCCGACATCGCCACCACCCACCTACACTTATTAACCCCTAATCTGCTGTCCCCAATGTCGTCGCTACCTACCTACACTTATTAACCCCTAATCTGCCGCCCCCAATGTCGTTGCTACCTAATTACACTTATTAACCCCTAATCTGCCACCCCAATGTCGCCGCCACTATACTAAAGTTATCAACCCCTAAACCTAACCCTAAGTCTAACCCTAACACCCCTAACTTTAATATAAATAAAAGAAATCTAATTAAAAATTCCTATATTTAACTAAATAATTCCTATTTAAAACGAAACACTTACCTATAAAATAAACCCTAAGCTAGCTACAATATAACTAATAGTTACAATGTTGCTAGCTTAGGTTTTATTTTTATTTTACAGGCAAGTTTGTATTTACTTTAACTAGGTAGACTAGTTAGTAAATAGTTATTAACTATTCACTAACTATCTAGTTAAAATAAATACAAATTTACCTGTAAAATAAAACCTAACCTGCCTTACACTAACACCTAGCATTACACTACAATTAAATAAATTACATTAATTAAATACAATTAAATAAATTACAAAAAAACAAACACTAAATTACAAAAAATAAAAAAGAAATGATCAAATATTTAAACTAATTACACCTAATCTAATAGCCCTATTAAAATACCCCCCCCCCAAAATAACACCCCCCCAGCCCACAACCAAACCCCCAAATAAAATCCTATCTAAAAAAACCTAAGCTCCCCATTGCCCTGAAAAGGGCATTTGGATGGGCATAGCCCTTAAAAGGGCATTTAGCTCTTTTTCTGCCCAAACCCTAATCTAAAAATAAAACCCAACCAATAAACCCTTAAAAAACCCTAACACTAACCCTCGAAGATCCACTTACAGTTTTTGAAGACCGGACATCCATCCTCAACAAAGCGGCAGAAGTCTTCATCCAAGCGGGCAGAAGTCCTCAATGAAGCCGGTAGAAGTCTTCATCCAAGCCGGCAGAAGTCTTCATCCTGACGGCATCTTCTATCTTCATCCATCCAGCGTGGAGTGGCTCCATCTTCAAGACTTCTGGCGCGGAGCATCCTCTTCTGACGACAGCGACTGAAGAATGAAGGTTCCTTTAAGTGACGTCATCCAAGATGGCGTCCCTTGAATTCCAATTGGCTGATAGAATTCTATCAGCCAATCGGAATTAAAGGTTAAAAAATCCTATTGGCTGATGCAATCAGCCAATAGGATTGAGCTTGCAATCTATTGGCTGTTCCAATTGCATCAGCCAATAGGATTTTTTCACCTTTAATTCCGATTGGCTTATAGAATTTTATTAGCCAATCGGAATTCAAGGGACGCTATCTTGGATGACGTCACTTAAAGGAACCTTCATTCAAGAAGAGCCGTCGGAAGAAGAGTATGCTCCGCGCCGGATGTCTTGAAGATGGAGCCGCTCCACGCCAGATGGATGAAGATAGAAGATGCCGCCTGGATGAAGACTTCTACCAGCTTGGATGAAGACTTTGGCCCGCTTGGATGAAGACTTCTGCCGGTTTCACTGAGGACTTCTGCCGCTTTGTTGAGGATGGATGTCGGGTCTTCAAAAACTGTAAGTGGATCTTCGGGGGTTAGTGTTAGGTTTTTTTAAGGGTTTATTGGGTGGGTTTTATTTTTAGCTTAGGGTTTGGGCTGAAAAAGAGCTAAATGCCCTTTTAAGGGAAATGCCCATCCAAATGCCCTTTTCAGGGCAATGGGGAGCTTAGTTTTTTTAGGTAGGTTTTTATTTGGGGGGGTTTGGTTGTGTGGGTGGTGGGTTTTACTGTTGGGGGGTGTTTGTATTTTTTTTACAGGTAAAGGAGCTGATTTCTTTGTGGCAATGCCCTGCAAAAGGCCCTTTTAAGGGCTATTGGCAGTTTAGTTTAGGCTAAGGTTTTTTTTTTGGGGGGAGGGGCTTTTTTATTTTGATAGGGCTATTAGATTAGGTGTAATTAGTTAAAATATTTGATCATTTCTTTTTTATTTTGTGTAATTTAGTGTTTGTTTTTTTTGTAATTTAGTTAATTGTATTTAATAAAAGTAATTTATTTAATTGTAGTGTAAGGTTAAGTTTTAGTGTAAGACGTTTTATTTTACAGGTAAATTTGTATTTATTTTACAGGTAAATTTGTATTTATTTTAACTAGGTAGCTAGTAAATAGTTAATAACTAACTAGTTAAAATAAATACAAACTTAGCTGTGAAATAAAAATAAAACCTAAGATAGCTACAATGTAACTATTAGTTATATTGTAGCTAGCTTAGGGTTTATTTTATAGGTAAGTATTTAGTTTTAAATAGGATTTATTTAGTTATTAATAGTATTTTTTTTTTTAATTTTTCAAAACAAGCTTTATTATTGAAACACCGAAGCAGTACAAATAGAGAGGAAATCATACTCATATATAGTAAAAATAGTCTGCAGTTATACATACATATAAAAATGAGGATAACTTTTGACACAGTATAGTCCATGTATTAGCGGTGATAAAATAAAACTGGAGCACGGTAAGTCCTTGTGCCCATTGATTGTCTCTGTCTTCTTATATGATTAGCCTTGAGCTTGTTCCAGCAAGTGGTGACACCCGCTGAATGTGAGTGGTGGAAAGTCCTGTACAAGTATGATAACTGGAGCTCAACTTCAGGATTATTTTACTTTGTTAAATAAAGAACTCAGCATTTTTGCTACATACCGCTGAGTTTTAACAGTTCCTAAAGTTATCACCCGATTGGGTGGGAAAAGGGGGTCAAGAGAGAGACGAGAATGTATAAAGAGAGTAGAGTGGTGTTAATGGGTGAGAGGGAGGAAGGGGAAGGGGAGAGAGAGAAAGAAGAAGAAGGAGAGAGATAAAAAAAAAAAAAAAAAAAAGGAGGGGGAGGGGGGAGAAGAAGGCAGGGGGAATGGGGGGCTGCTGCATATGTGGGGTAGGTAGGGGAGAGGGGGGAGGGGGCAGCTAAGCGGGAGCAAATGGACAGGGGTGTCGGCAGATCACACTATGGTGATCTACCCACAAAGACAGGTGCGTTACAGTCCTCTTCCTGTCCAGGTCAGAGTCATCATTTCATGTGTAGCAAGTCTGCTAGTCTTGAGGTAATGATATCTTTCTAATTTTAGCAATTCTTCCACTCTAGCCTTCCACTCCTGTTGGTCTGGGACCCGGTTTGTTTTCCAGTGCCTGGGGATCAAGCCCTTTGCATTGTTTAACATGAGCAATAGGAGTAGATATCTGTCTTCCCCGATAATCTTGGGAAGCTCATAGTAAATTAGATAGGATGGGTTTGGTGGGATTATGACCCCAAGTATCCTGCTCATTTCTCCCAGCACCTCCTCCCAATAAGACAGTATTCGTGGGAAGCTCCACCAGATATGAAGTATGGTTCCCTCCCCCCCGCACCCTCTCCAGCAATCCCCGCTTGTATGGGGGTAAATCTTTTGTAACCTACTGGGAGTCAAATACCATCTGCTAAGCAGTTTGTAGTGAGTTTCTTGTATTTTCATGGAAATTGATGCCCTCCTAGCTCTATTAAAGATCTGGAGCCATTCCTTGTGTTCTATCTCTAGGCCTAGTTCTGCCTGCCAAGTGACCGTGTAGCTGGGAAGCTTATTTCCATCCCTCAGCAAGAGAACTTTGTAAATCCGAGAGATAAGGTGAGACGGTGTCTGTGTCATCGTGCAAAGAGTTTCAAATATTGTCCTCTCTCTAGTGAGTGAGGATTTGTCTTTATGTGTCCTGAAGTAATGTGTGATCTGTGCTGTTCTGAACCAGGAGGTAAAAATATCTGGAGCCCACTCTGCCATTTCTGCCTGTGTCTTGAGCTCACCCTGGTGTAAGATGTTGTGTATAGAAATTTCTTTGAGGGTGTGTTGTGCTCTTTCCTCATATGGTGTATTTTCTATTCCCAAGTCTGGGTTCCCACAGATAGGTGTGTTTGGCGAGTCTTGTGAGGACAGGTGAGGGTTCTCCCTAATTAGTTTATCCCAGGTCGCGAAGACCTCCATCATTAGAGGATATTGCTGTATTATAGGTGGGCGGTTTTTAGCCGATACCCACACCTGAGCCCCTGTATTGGTACGCATCATAATATCATTATCCATTTGGACCCATGCCTTATTTTGGAGATTGTGACTCCACTCTACTAATCTTTGTAACGATATTGCTCTCTGGTACTCCCTCAGTAGAGGTATACCCAGTCCCCCTCTGTCCCTGGGCAAATAGGTGGTCTGTTTCTTAATTCTGGGTTTCACCCCGTTCCAAATGTAGGATTCTATTGCGGCTTGGATGTGCTTAATATAAGGTGAAGCTGGAGAGATCGGGAGTGTTTGCATAATGTATAACACCCTTGGAAGGATATTCATTTTAACTACCCCAATGCGCCCCATCCATGAGATGGTTTTGCTTTTCCAATCGTTTAAGTCCTTGAGGACTTCGTCTTGAATTTGTTTATAGTTAGTCTCTACCATCTCCTGGATGTCTGAGGTAATCGAGATACCCTTTAGGGGTAAAGAGTGTTTGCATAATGTATAACACCCTTGGAAGGATATTCATTTTAACTACCCCAATGCGCCCCATCCATGAGATGGTTTTGCTTTTCCAATCGTTTAAGTCCTTGAGGACTTCGTCTTGAATTTGTTTATAGTTAGTCTCTACCATCTCCTGGATGTCTGAGGTAATCGAGATACCCAGGTACTTAATTGAATGTTGTGCTATTTTAATAGGACAGACCGCCAGATGGCTATCAAATACCACAGGTGGCTCCGTGATATTTAGTATCTCTGATTTCTGGGGGTTGAGATGAAAATTTGAGACTTCTCCAAAGGCGGAGAACTCTTGTAGTGCCTCTGCCAATGAATCAGGGGAATTCGACAACGTCAATAAGACGTCGTCCGCGTACATTGATAGTTTATACTCCGTCTTTCCAATTTTAAGACCCTTAATGCGCGGGTTGGCTCTGAGTTTGCTCGCAAGGGCTTCAATAGTGAGAGCAAAACGGAGCGGTGACAGGGGGCATCCCTGCCTAGTCCCGTTGTGAATGTGGAATGTATTGGAGAGTGTACCGTTTACCCTGACTTTGGCGTTTGGTATCGAGTAGAGGGACATAATCATATTTATTAGCTTGGGCCCAAAGCCGAATTTCGCAAGGGTATGTTGTATAAAAGACCAACTCACCCGGTCAAACGCTTTCTCGGCGTCCGTTGTGACCAAGGCGAGTGGCAGATTATGGACATGGGCATACGTGATCATCTGGAGAGTTTTGAGAGTATTATCTCTTGCCTCCCGGAAGGGGACAAATCCCACCTGATCGGTAGAGATTAGGGTCGGTAGCAGCCTATTAAGGCGGTTGGCTATGACTTTGGCCAATATCTTCACATCTGAGTTCAGCAAGGATATTGGCCTATAATTTTCCGGCTTATTAGGTGGTTTACCAGGCTTCGGGATCACAGTTATATATGCTTCGAGCATAGAGCTCGGCAAGGCTGGGGAGTCAGAGAGAGTATTAAATGTCTTTAGCATTATTGGGGCCAAGGTGTCTGCATATTTTTTGTAATATTTAAGACCGAAGCCGTCCGGTCTCAGGCTTTTCCCAGAAGGCAAGTCTTTGATCGCATTTTTGACTTCTGTCAAGGAAATTGGAGAGTCAAGTGCCTCCATATCCTGCTCTGTGATTTTAGGGAGAGCAGCCCCATCTAGATATTCCACAACCTTTCCTTCCTCCCTCTCCCTCCTAGTGGGATCAACAGCTTCTCCCCCCACCTCTTTGATGTTGTATAGTGTTGCATAATACTTTCTAAAAATGTCTGCTATCGAGTCCGCATCAGACCTAACCTCTCCTTCATTGTCCTCCAATTGATATACATGTGATTTTAGTTTTTTACGGGCTAATGCTCTAGCCAGGAGTTTACCTGGTTTATCCCCTTGCTCAAAATATAGTTGCTTCATTTTTAAAGCCTGCTTCTGATAGTCTTCCTGTAAGAATTGCAGTAGTGCCTCCCTAGATGTGGTCAGTGCTTTTGTGTGAAGTTCATCTGTCGGGTGTGTTTTATGTAGCAATTCTGTTCTCTCTACCTGTGTCAGTAAAGTTTGGTAACGCTCTCTCCTGGCTTTCTTAAGCCTGGATCCTCTTTTGATGAGGAGGCCCCTGATGGTGCACTTATGTGCCTCCCATATGGTTGTGTCTGGTATCTGATCGTCCAAATTTATATGAAAATACTCTATGATTGCCTTATTAATGTCTGTGCCAAACAGAGGGTCATCCATGAGGGTATCGTCTAGACTCCATATATAGGGTGTAATAGGTACAGTGGGCCACAAGATTGCGCACCCCACTGGAGCGTGATCCAACCATGTGATCGGGTAGATATCACTGCATTTCGTGATCGTAAGGCCGATTGTGTCTGTGAACAGATAATCAATTCTAGAGTACTTTCTGTGAGGATATGAGTAGAATGTATAATTTTTAACCAAGGGGTGATGCGTTCGCCACACATCATAGATAGCTAAATCTGTCAGTGAGGAAGTGATATGCTTCAGTGTCCTATGGGGGACACTGGAGAGGCCGTCAGATGTGTCCATCGATGGGACAAGTGGTGCGTTAAAGTCCCCTCTCACGTACAAGACCCCCACCTTTAACTCTAGGATCTTTCGGCTAACTTTTGATAAGAAAAGGTGCTGGGAGTGATTAGGGCAGTAAACATTTGCCAAAGTAATGGGTCTGTTATATAGGAGCCCTGTGACTACTTGGTATCTACCCTCCGGGTCTTTGTAGGACTGTATAACCTGGAAGGACATTTTGGCGCTGAGAAGCATTCCCACCCCGTTCTTCTTGTTAGGACCTGATGCAAAAAGTGCTGTGAGGTAGTGGCGGGAGTACCATTTCGGCTCATTATCTGCCTTAAAGTGTGTTTCCTGCATAAATATGATGTCCACACCTAGTCTGTGCATATCTTTAACAAGTATTGAGCGTTTGTTAGGGCTGTTCAACCCTTTCACATTAATTGTGATAAGCTCCACTGGACGTGGGTGTTTCTGTCTGTGCGTCATATTGTAAGAGCTAGGGTGTAGGGGGACCGGGTGAAGGGGAGGGGTAGGGGGTGAGAGAGAGAGAGAGAAAAAAAAAGAGGGAGGGGTAAAGAGGAGAGGGAGGGGAGGGAGGGGAGGGAGGGGGCTCAGAGGGCAGTTAGTGAGGGGTAGGGAGGAGACAAAGGAAGAATGTAAGGAAAGTGTAGAAGATGTAATGAGAAAGGGGGAGGAGTATAATAGAGTGGGTTAGTTAGAGGTTAGAAAGAAGGATAGCAGGGGATTAGTAAAGGTGGGGGCAAGGTACCTTCACTATGAAGGCACTTAACAGTAAGGTAAACTAGTTGTCAGTAAGTAATCTACTTACTAGAGTTTTACTAACTTCTATAACAAAGCAGGGGTAGTTATCCCTGCGCTTTCGCATTAAATATAAACCTATAAAAAACAACTTAGTGAATAAACGTTCTCTAGATATATTAACATTAACATTGCATATAACAGTTAGGGTGACCGGTAGTGCTGGGTCCCACAGGTCTGACAGTAAAACATTGTTTTACTTAAGCAAAGGTATCAGAAAAAAATCATAATTAATTTCTTCAGCATTTCTAGTGATATACTTCATCTGAAATATGTGTTTGCTCACTATTACAGTATGCTCTGTTTACCTACCCCCCCGTACAGGAATATCTTCGTTCCCTCTATGCTTTCCAATTTTACTAATGCATCTTCTTAGTGTAAGCATGTCAGTTTGCCCCCTGTCCTGTGTGTCTACCGTATAGTGCTGGGAGATGCTGTGGGAGAGCACTATTGTGTTTTGCGCTTAATTTCTGGCACTCCCAGAAAGGGCAAGCATTATCTACAAAACAATCATTAGAGGGGTTTAATAGAGCGCTATAAGGGATAGGGGGGTATAGCCTGCATCTCTGTCCTGTGTGTTATGAAGGCAGGGGTGTTTGGTAGCCAATTACGTATCAGGCTTGGTTGCATCATTAGTGGTCTACCCCTGCTAGTGTGATTAATGGGTAGTGCATTCTTTGTGTGGTAGCCCCTACGTGTGCAATTTAATTCATTACTTATCAGTTGACAGAGAAAAATGACAATTAACATTCAGTATATATTAAAAAGTTCAACATAATACCAGCATACGACCTGTCAGGAGTCCATACACGGCCCGATCTGCTAGTGCAAATCTTGTATGAATTAAATAAGGGAATATACTCAGTCACATTAACTCAGTTTGGCCTGATATAGGCTAGTGCGCATCCCCACGGGGTCGACCAGGGGCCCTGCGAGTGTCTTCACCTGAGTCCTGCGGCTGAGTGATGCGGAGACCCAGGGCTTGGTTAAAGCTTGGGAGGTCTTCTATGGATTTAAGGACATGTGAGGCATTATTCTTGGTTGTAATCAGGCAGGTGGGGAAGCCTCATCTGTAAGGGATACTTTTATCCTTGAGGTGAATCTCATGTCTCTTCGCTTCTGTAGCGTGGTTGGACACAAGTCGGAGTAGATCTGGATTTCGGAACCTTTGAAATCTATTGGATGCTGTGTTCTGGCTAGCCTCAGTATGTCTTCTTTGTCCCTGAATGACAGCAACTTCATGATAACATCCCTGGGGGGGGGGGGCTCTACTTGGCGGTTTGGGTCTCAGGGCCCTGTGGGCTCTCTCTATTTGGACCTCTGAGGCTGAGTCGTCTCTTTTAAGATGCCTGATAAATTCTTGTATGTAGGCTTGTAGGGCAGGAGGATCGACTGCTTCTGATATTCCACGCAGCCGGAGGTTGTTCCTCCTGCTCCTGTTCTCTAAGTCTTCAACATGGTCCATGAGAGATTGTACCGTGCCATCCTGGGCCTGCATATAGCTGGTTTGATGCTGTAAGTCGGAGCTTAAGGTTTCCTGTCTCTCCTCAATTAGGGTGACTCGCTGATCCACTGCCGCAATGTCTCTCTTGAGTTCCCCAAACATGCTTTTAAAATCATGCATTGCCTCTTTAATATCTTCTTTTGAGGAGAGATGTTTAATATCCTCTTTTGTAAGGAAGAAGGAGCTATGTGCCTGCCCCCCAGGTTCTTGTGTCTGTGCCATTGTGGTTTGTTTTGCTGTGCCCAGATTTGGCCCACCGCCCGTTGTCGCAGGGTCAGCAGGGATCAGTTAGTTTTCAATAGCTGAGGATTGTACACTTTTTAGTGGTTTAGCAGCTCTTTTACTTGCCATCACATATGTTTATACTCTGATCTCGCTGAGATCCTGTCTCCCTCAGTTCAGGAAAGTGCTGTAGTTTGATGTAGTATTTAAGCTTCTATATGAATGGCTGTGGAGAATTAGAGCTTCTCTAAAAGGTTAAATTGCAGTTGTATGACACCGTGTCCTCCGGTGGGGTCTTATCTTATTCCCAACAGTGAGGTGAGCTTGCTTATGTGTGCTTATAGTTCATACCCCAGTGTCACAAAACCAGGCCTCTGTAAAGTATGAGGGGCGCCCAACCAGGAACAGCTTGTGTGAGTTGTTATAACCCCCGCAGCCCCACGGTACTATGCAGGATGAGTATCTGTCTTTGTGTGCTAGGATTACTTAATGGCATCGCTTCTGGCTTTTATCCCCACCAGCTTCTGCAGGGCCCGGTCCGGTCACGTGGGCACGGCCTAGTCTCGCGGCATGGAGCCGCGGCTGGGTGTGACGATCCTCCACAAGACAAGTGCGGTAGGAGTCTCTGATATTGAGGTGAGTACCGGGTGCGCTTCAGGGGCCAGCGGGTGCGTTCCGGTCCTTTGTAGTTCTGCTCCGAGTGTGTAGGTAGCTGTAGTTTGGGCTGTAAGTGCCGATGAGGGCTGGCTCTCCGGATGACACAATGCTTTCTTCAAATGTGGGTCTCAGGTGGTCTCCTTTGCCTCATTGAAGCCGTATGTGCTGTTAGTGCTGTTTAAATTGGTATGAGAACGCAAATTCTATGCGAAATACTGCAGGGACTACGGAGCTCTAGAAAAATGCTGCCATCTCGGTTTGTGGCTAAGCTCCGCCCCCCCATTAATAGTAGGTTTTATTTAGATTTATGTTAATTATTTTTATATATTATTTTTCATATAATTAATAATGTTAAAGTTAGTGGGTTTTAGGGTTAGGGTTAGACTTAGGGTTAGGTTTAGGGGTTAATAACTTTAGTATAGGGGCGGCGATTTTGGGGGCAGCAGATTAGGGGTTAATAACAGTAATGTAGGTTGCGGCGATGTTAGGGACAGCAGATTAGGGGTTAATAATATTTTACTAGTGTTTGTGATGCGGCAGTATGGCGGTTTAGGGGTTAATATGTTTATTCTAGTGGCTGCAATGTTCGGAGCAGCAGATTATGGGTTAATAATTTTATTTTATTATTTGTGATGCAGGAGGGCCTCGGTTTAGGGGTTAAATAATAGGTAGTTTATTGGTGTTAGTGTACTTTTTAGCACTTTAGTTATGAGTTTTATGTTACGGCTTTGTAACATAAAACCCATAACTATTGACTTTCAGTTTACGGTATGAATCTTGACGGTATAGGGTGTACCGCTCACTTTTTGGCCTCCCAGGCAAACTCGTAATACCGGCGCAAAGAAAGTCCCATTGAAAAAGGACTTTTGGAAAGCTGCGGTAGTTACGTTGCGTTACGGCCAAAAAAGTGTGCGGTGCAGCTAAACCTGCAAGACTCGTAATACCAGCGGTAGTGAAAAAGAGCCTTAACGCTGCTTTTTCACTCATACCGCAAAACTCGTAATCTAGCCGATAGTTATTTGCTATTGAATATATTTAAGTCTATGTATTCTTATATTTATGCAATCTTATGTCAGGTTGTGTTTTGTGGATCTGTATTTTATGGATTTATGGATTTATGCTGCTTTCTTTGATTGATTTGTCTGTATTGTAACTATCTATTAATATACAATCTATTAATATACAGTGATTACATTTTTTTTTTACTTCTGCATTTGTAATATCAATAGAAAATGTTTATACATCTAAATATGCAATTGAATGATGATCAGCATATTTCTCATGATAGATTTAAACTATTTGCTTTTTTTTCTCTCAATTAAATAATATTATCCGACTTTATCATAGGAATAGGTTTGAGATATTGTTTTGCAATTCAATGTAGCATTGCTATGCTTATTAGCATAATTGTGGGTTTGCTTTTGCATTTATTTTTTAGCCATGATTATGCATTTTTTACATTTAAAAAGGTACTGTGTGCCAGACATACTAGGCTATGACTACGTCTTCCACTGAAACGCGTAAGCCTGTCTGACACACAGCACCCCACTGAATCTCCATGACTGCTGTATACTCTTTTAAGGATTTCCAATAAATTTGGTGTTGAACTTTCTCTTTCCTAGTATATAGTTCCCTACTATTTATACAAATATTAATGCAATCCTGTTTTTCATTTTGAGAAATTAGGACTACGTGTGCAAGGTTCCTAAAAACTTGATCGTTTTCACTATTGATAGTGGGTAGATCATATAGGGGATATCTTAGTCTTGGTGACTTCAACATTCCTCTTGACAATCCCACTACCTCCTCTGCAAAACAACTTCTGCAACTTACTTCCTCTTTCGGTTTGTCACAATGGACTGACTCTCCCCCTCACAAAGATGGTCACTCCCTTGATTGGATCTTTAGCTATCGATGCACTATTTCAAATTTCACAAACTCCCATTTTCCTCTTTCTGACCCTCATCTCCTTACGTGCAACATCTCATCCCTCCCTACAACTCTCCCTCCTTCTACCCCTCACACCAATCTTCACAGAAGCATTATGTCATTAGAGCAGCATCAGCTCGCTAGTTCTCTTGAACCTCTCCTCTTATCCATCTCCTCCTTTTCCTGCCCTGGCCAATTTATCTGCCACTATAATTCCACCCTTACATCGGTCCTTGACAATCTGGCCCCTCCTACCATAGCTTGGAAATCACACACTCACCCTCAGGTCTGGCATACTCCTCTGACACGTTACCTATGCAGATGTTCCTGTATTGCTGAGCGGCACTGGAGAAAATCTCAGGGTTCAACTGACTTTCTTCACTACAAGTTTATCTTGAACTCCTACTACTCTGCCCTTAATCTTTATAAGCAATACTACTTCTATACTTATCTCCACTCTTTCTTCAAACCCAAAATGTCTGTTCTCCACTTTCAACACTCTTCTCTGCTCACCCCCACCTCCTAATACAACTTCACTGACAGCTTAAGATTTTGCCAGCCACTTCAATAACAAAATTGATTCCATCTCAGCATGCTTCCAGCCTCTCACCCCCTCAAAAGTTTGCAATCAACCAAAACCCACATAGCCCTATATTTAGCTCTTTTGCCCCTGATACTGAGGAATAAGTTTCTGCACTTATACTGTGCTCTTACCTCACTACCTGTCTCCTCTACCCCATCCCCTCACAGCTACTCCCCTCCCTCTCTTCTACCCTTAGCCCTATAATCACACATATTTTCAACCTCTCCCTCAGCACTGGTATATTTCCCTTATCTCTAAAACATGCACTGGTTACACCTATCCTCAAAAAAGCTTCTCTCGATCCAACCTCCCCATCCAACTACTGTCCTATTTCCCTACTCCCTCTTGCCTCAAAGCTTCTTGAAAATCTAATACATGCATGCCTATACCATTTCCTCACATTACACTCCCTCCTTGACCCACTGCAATCTGGATTTCGCCCCCATTACTCCACAGAGACAGCAATTGTTAAGGTTACCAATGACCTACTCACAGCAAAATCCAAAGGCCTCTTATCTCTGCTTATCCTCCTTGATCTGTCTTCAGCCTTTGACACCCTTGACCACCCTCTTTTGCTCCAAACCCTCCAATCCTTCAGCATTTGTGACACAGCTCTCTCATGGTTCTCTTCCTACTTGTCTAACCGTACCTTTAGTGTAGCCTTCTCTGGGGCTTCCTCTGCCCCTTTACCACTTTCTGTTGATGTACCACAAGGCTCTGTCCTTGGTCCCCTTCTCTTCTTAATCTACACGTCATCATTAGGTTCCCTAGTAAAGTCCCACAGGTTTCAATATCATTTGTATGCCGACAACACTCAAATCTACATCTCTGCTCCAGACCTATCTCCTTCCTTGCTAACTCGTTTCACTTACTGTCTTCCTCACATCTCTTACTGGATGTCGTCTCACTACCTTAAGCTAAATCTCTCCAAAACTGAGTTCATTATTATCCACCCCCCATCTCTCTATAACTGTCGACAACTCCATCATTACCCCTACCCCGCATGCCCGATGTCTTGCGGTCACACTTGACTCAGATCTTTCTTTCACTTCAGGCCTTGGCTAAATCCTGCCGCTTCAATCTTAAAAACATCTCTAAAATTAGACATTTCGTTACACAAGACACAACGAAGATTTTAAACCCCTCTCTCATACTTTCCCTTCTTGACTATTGCAACTCCATCCTCTCTGGTCTACCTAGCTGTCATCTAGCTCCTTTACAATCCATAATGAATGCCTCTGCCAGGCTCATCTTCCTTACACATTGCTCTTCATCTGCTGCACCTCTCTGCCAATCCCTTCACTGGCTTCCTCTTTCCTCAAGGATTAAACACAAAATTCTGACTCTGACATACAAAGCCCTCAACTGCACTGCTCCCCTCTACATCTCTGATCTTGTCTTCAGATACTCTCCCTCCCATCCCCTTCGCTCTACTCATGACCTCCTACTCCCCTCCTCTCTTGTTACCTCTTCACATTCCCATTTACAGGACTTCTCCAGACTGGCTCCCATCTTGTGGAACCCTCTGCCTCACTCCACAAGACTCTCCCATAGTTTTGAAAGCTTCAAACACTCCCTAAAGACTCTTCTGTTCAGGGTTGCATACAACCTACATTAACCTTTCCTAATACCAGTTCCTCTCCTCCATTGCTATCCTCCATGAACCACCTTAGATGAAAGCCTAAGAGCCCAACTGCTTGCAGATCACCTTCACAAGAGCTGACTACAATAGGCATGGCCCTCTACCCATTTGATCCCAATTATTGCTACCTTGTATACTGCCTATGTTTATAACACTGCAGAATCTGTTGGTGCTCTACAAATAACCGATAATAATAATAAAAAAATAATAATAGGGAGAATATTATGGGGGGAGATTATTTAGCGGAATACCTTGTGTGTTAAGTGGAATTATAGTGTGATTGCAGCTGGGAGGATTATGTAGTGGAGTCTCTTGGATGTTCGTGACATAAGTAAACAGTGTTATAAAGGCTTGGGTTAGAAGCTCCTTAATTAGCTGGTCATAGTAGATTCTTCTATGCAGCGAGTGTGTGTTTGTGCATGTGTCAAATAAATTGACAATGTGTTCTACATTTAGCAGTAAATCCCCTTTGAAAATTTAAACTTTAGCAATCAAGAAATATTACATATAAAATATTTAAAAATATTAATAATAATTATTAAAAAATATTATACATACTGTAAAAAATGCTAAATAATACATAATATATATATATATATATATATATATATATATATATGTGTGTGTGTATATATAAATATATATATATATATATATATATACATATAAATACAATTGTATAGTATGTATAATTTTGTAATAATTATTATTAATATTTTTTAATATTTTATATGTAATATTTCAATAACGTGCACTGAAGTTAGCAATTCTTCATGTGTGCTAACCCGACACCACGTTAGACCTAAATCGCGAACCCTGATGCGCGTTAAACCTATGTAACATTCCTATGTTCTTCACATAGAAAAAAAATAATTTTTAATATTAAATATATATTTCTTTATATATGGGATACTGTTAATGTAAAATAGATATCTATACCTATATATCTATAGGAATAGATATACAGGTATAACACAGATATACAGTAAATACAAATATTTATTTACAATAAAAATTACATTGTTCTGTATGTGAAGAACTTTGGAATGTGAAATATTCAAAACTGTTGGGTTATCACGCAAGCTATAGGTGTTAGCAGTGGCGTCACAAGGGTTGGTGTCACCCGGTGCGGTAAGTCATGGTGTCACCCCCCCCCCCCAGAAAGCAGACACACACAAAAACACAGGCAAACACACATACAAACACTCAGACACACTTAAAAACATACTGAGATGCACACACAAACACTCGGAAACACACTCAGACACACACACAAAAACACACACACAAAAACACTGACACACAAAAACTCAGACACACACATACAAAATATGTAAACTGCACTGCATTAATTATGAAGCTCATGCTCCCTGGCTCAGCAGAACATCAAATGAAAGATAAACAGAGCACTCTAAAATAAATCACTGAAGAAAAGGTTTAGGCGCACAAACTATGAAAATTCTGCTCTCTGACTCTGTTCCAAGTCTGTCAGTGCACAGCCCTGGGCCGCATGTCACTGAGCAGTGAGCACAGATAGGCAGGCAGGTTTAGGCTAGCAGCGCAACTTTGCAAGCCCCACGGCACACCCACAACATTCATAGTGAAATTGGGCAGGGGAGGAGCAAAGTACAAACAAGCAAAAGCAGCCAGGAAAACTATTTGTTGAAATTGCAGTACTGGCTCAAGGGGCAAAAAAATTGTGTGGCTACAACTTCCCCAGTCCCACTAATGTTCACAAATGCCAGCCTCTAATAAAATAATCTATGCATCTCAACATTGTATTTCTTTGAATTTCAATAAAATGTAAAAAAAAAAAAAAAAAAATTTTTTTTTTTTGGTGTCACCCCCTGGAGGGTGTCACCCGGGTGCGGCCCGCCCCCCCCCCGCCCCCCCCTAGTGACGCCACTGGGTGTTAGGTTTTTTCTTCTGCTCTCTCCATTGATGTCTATATGGAGAATACCTTAATGCGAAATTTGGTTAGCTCGCATAAAGCTTACTTCTAGCGAAGTTTACGCTCGAGCAAAAGTGCTAAATAGCACATAACTTGTAATCTGGCCCTAAATGTTTTTTCCTTCCTATAGTTTTCACAAATAATAATAGGTAGGAAAATAAATGTAAAAAATGTATTTTAGTCATTTGTTCAATTCTCTAAACAAATTTGGGTTCAGGGATAATTTTCTTAACTTTATAAAAAATCTGTACAAGGAACCCTGAATGAGACTGCTTGTTAACAATGCTCTATCCTCAGAAATTATACTCGGGAGGGGTATGCGCCAGGGATGCACTCTTTTGCCCCTTCTTTTTGATGTAGCCATAGAACCTTTAGCATTAATGGTCAGACACTGGGCATCAAAATAGGTAAGTATGAGTTGAAAATTGCGTTATACGTGGACTACATATTACTATACATAGCAAATACCAAGACAAATATACCAAAACGTATATCTATAATACAACAATTTGGTTCCTTTTCCGGGTACAAGGTGAACGCGTCAAAATCAGAGATATATTGGCTCAGAAAGAACAGTAACTCTTGTATCGATATTACATTTAAAGTGGTCTCTGAATCATTCAAATATTTAGGAATTTCAATTCCAGTCAATCCTACTGATCTTTATAAATGGAATATAACTCCAATTTTAGCAAGCATACAAGAGAAATTGAAAATTTGGCAATATTTACCAATATCTATCTCCGGAAGAGTAGCATTATATAAAATGGTTCTTCTACCTAAACTGTTATACATCTTACAGAATATTCCAATTAAAGTTTTTGAAAAAGACATTCGTTCACTTAATACTGCAGTCAGAAGATTATTATGGCAGGAGAAAAGATCAAAGATATCTCTATTTAAGCTATCCCTTGCAAAGGAATTTGGAGGCCTAGCCTTACCAGATATTATACTGTACAACTTGTTTTTTTTGGTGCGGACAGTAACAGACTGGATTTATTCTAAAAATTACGTCTTGAATACTTTACTTGAAGAAAGTATTAGTAACTCATTTCTTCCAGTTGGGCTTATCCATTGTGAGCCTAAAGAGCTGCCCATAGAAATCAGGAGGCTTAAATCCTTCCTGAATCCAATAAAAGCCTGGTGGAAAATAGGGAGTCTGTTAAAAGTTAACTGTAAAGCCTCTCAGTATCTACCAATAATGGGGAACCCAAAATTTCAATCCGGCCTTAATTCAGCAATACTTAAAAAATGGTCTTATTTGGGATTGGAAAGGGCACAGCAATTTATTGACAAGGAAAAAAATGTGTAAAAACGTTTGAGGAATTGAAAAGCGAGTTTAACATTTCTAATAAGGAATTTTTTGCATATTTGTGAATAAGACACTATATCTTGGAACTGGTAAGAGATGTAGGATGGTGCTGGGCCTTGGGAAAGCTAAATAGTTGGCTTTTGTTAATTAAAAGTGGGCGTATGTCAATTACTCCATGTTATCTTCTCTTAAATGCTAGTAAGGGTGTACCTCTTTTAGAACAAATAGCGCTAGATTGGAACCGCTCGATTCCTTCTAATAGCATAGACCCAAAATTCTTGCAAAAATCAATTATTAAAGTATCCCAGGCTACTCTATCTGCGACCTGGAAAGAAACACATGTCACAGTAATACATAACGCATATTTTACTCCGGAAAAAGGTTATAAAGTGTATAATATAAAATTTTAAATAATGCCCTAAATGTTCCTTATCTGCGGCAGACCTTGTGCACATGTTATGGGAATGCCCAAAAATTAGACAATTCTGGTATAAATTAGAATTTTAGTTGAATAATTCACTGAAAATCTCCCCTCTGGATCTCACACTGACACAGATTATGTTTGGTATAAAAGTTACCGAAGAATACCAACCTCAGGAAAAACTAGTAATTTTGTCAATTCTAGCTTCCAGATATTTAATTTTCAAAAATTGGAAAAAATATAGGATTCCTATGATACCAGAGGTTAGAAACTGCCTTAAAAAGCAGTACATGTTGGAGCAAAGAGACACCAATATAGATAACGATGCAGACATTAGACAAATTTTTTTAAAAATGGTCAGCTTTTATTAAAATATTTCCGACGACTGAAATAGATTACATGATTTTTCCATTTAGAAACTCAGAGTTAGTACTACTTGATGCCTGGTAACATGAGTAGAGTGGGGGGGAAGCAGTGGAATTAATCCCCTTCTTTCAACTTTTTTTTTTTCTCTCTCACCCCCCTCCTCCCCCCCCACTTTTTATTTTTTTCCTTTCCCTCCTTCCCTTTTTTTATTTTTCTATAAAGTGAAAACCTCAGCAATATGATGATAGAAAATAAGGCTGTGATGTTTGAATGACGCAATGTTAAAATTGAAAATATATATAATGTACTGTCCTGATTTTTTCATGACCTTTCCTTGTATTTTTTGGTTGTTCTTTAATGATCTATTGCTGATAATAAAATAAAGATTATAAAAAAAATGAAAAAAAAAATGACATTCCCTATTTGAAACATGAAAGTTTTTTTTGGACTTGACTGTCCCTTTAGGATTGAACACCTTTGTGTACTGTTAATGGAGGTATTTGCTACTTTGGATGACTACGATACTTCTGTTTGTTGTCAACCCTAAGAAGTCTAGTAAACTTAATAAATACTATGATGTTTTTTACTCTGTGGAAGTTTTTCCTATCCCAGACTGTGTGATGGAGATTATTTCACAGGAATGGGAGAAGCTAGGGATTCCTTTCTCCCCGTCTCCCATATTTAAAAAGATGTTTCCTATTGCTGACTCCATTAAAGATTCTTGGCGCACGGTGCCTAAAGTATTTCTACTCTGGCTAAGAGAACTACGATCCCTATAGAGGATAGCTGCTCCTTTATGGATCCCATGGACAAAAAGTTGGAAGCTTATTTGAAGAAGATGTATGTTCATCAAGGTCTTCAATGGCAACCTGCAGTTTGTATTGCCACAGTAGCAAGTGCGGTATCTTATTGGTGCAACACCTTGTCTGAATCAATTTTAGTAGAGACTCTGTTGGAGGAGATACAAGATAGGATTAAGGCTCTCAAAATAGCCAATTCCTTTATTTCTGATGCTAACATACAAGTTATTAGACTGAGAGTCAAGATGTCTGGCTTCACTGTCCTAGCCCGCAGGGCATTGTGGCTAAAATCTTGGTCAGCTGATGTTACCTCTAAGTCCAAGCTTCTGGCACTTCCTTACAAGGGGAATACCTTGCTTGGACCTGGTCTGGCAGAAATAATTTATGATATTACAGGTGGAAAAGGGTCTTTTCTACTGCAAGACAAGAAGAACAGACTCAAAGGAAGTCAAAGTAATTTTCATTCCTTTCATAACTTCAAAGGTCAAAAGTCTTCCTCTCCCTCTTCCAAGCAAGGGCATTCAGGTCTTCTTGGAAGCCCAATCAGTCTTGGAATAAGGGGAAGCAATCAAAGAAACCCTCAGCTGAGTATAAGTCAGCATGAAGGGTTGGCCCCCGGTCCAGGATCGGATCAAGTGGGGGTAGACTTTCCCTGTTTTGTCAAGCGTGGAGACGAGATGTCCCAGATACTTGGGCTGTGGACATAGTATCTCAGGGTTACAAAATAGAATTCAAAACTTTCCATCTCAGGGACAGATTCCACCTCTCAAGATTATCTGCAGACCAGGTAAAAAGCTAGGCATTCTTGAACTGTGTTCAGGACCTTTCCTCCCTGGGAGTGATTGTTCCAGTTCCAGTAAGGGAACAGGGTTTAGGATTCTATTCAAATCTGTTTGTGGTTCCCAAAAAAGAGGGAATTTTTCAACCCATTTTAGACCTAAAGTGCCTCTACAAGTTTCTCAGGGTACCAACCTTCACAATGGAAACCATTCATTCCATTCTTCCTTTGGTCCAAGAGGGTCAATTCATGGTGACCATAGACCTGAAGGACGTGTATCTTCATGTTCCTATCCACAGGGATCATCACAAATTTCTGAGATTCGCCTTTCTAGACAAACACTTTCAGTTTGTGGCTCTTCCATTTATCTTGCCACAGTTCCCAGAATTTTCTCAAAGGTTCCGGGGGCTCTCTTGGCAGTGATCAGGTCTCGGGGGAATTGCAGTGGCGCCATACCTAGACGACATATTGGTTCAGGCGCCATCTTTTCAACAAGCAAACTCTCATACCGACATCTTGTTGTCTTTTCTATGTTCCCACGGTTGGAACAAGGGTAGTTTTATTAGGGACCATAATAGATTCCCTATCTATGAAAAATTTTATGACGTAGGTCAGAAAATTCAAAATTCTCTCTGGTATGCAGACTTAGTGAAGATGACTTCTCGGCCGCCTTGGAGGTTGCCTCTGAGGAAGGACCTTCTAACTCAGGGTCCATTCCTCCATCCAAATCTTTTTCTCTGAAGATGACTGCTTGGAGATTGAACACTTAGTTCTGTCTAAGCGTGGGTTTTCTGATTTGGTCATTGAGACCATGATCCAGGTTTGCAAGCCTGTTACCTGAAAAATGTACCATAAGATATGACGTAAATACCTTTATGGGTGTGAATCTAAGGGTTACTCTTGGAGTAGGATCAGGATTCCTAGAATTTTGTCTTTTCTCCAGGAAGGTCTGGAGAAAGGGTTGTCAGTCAGTTCTCTGAAAGGTCAGATTTCTGCATTATCTATTTTGTTACACAAGCGTCTGGCGGATGTGCCAGATGTTCAATCTTTTTGTCAGGTCCTGGTCAGAATCAGGCCTATGTTTAAACCTGTTGCTCCTCCTTGGAGCCTTAATCTTGTTCTCTAAGTTTTGCAGCAGGCTCCGTTTGAGCCAATGCATTCCATAGATATTAAGTTGCTATCTTGGAAGGTTTTGTTTCTTATTGCTATCTCTTCTGCTCGGAGAGTTTCGGAACTCTCGGCTTTGCAGTGTGATTCGCCTTACCTTATCTTTCATGCGGATAAGGCGGTTCTTCAAACTAAATTGGGGTTTCTTCCTAAAGTGGTTTTGGATAGAAATATTAATCAGGAAATTGTTGTTCCTTCTCTCAATCTCCCAATCCTTCTTCTCATAAAGAACGTCTGCTGCACAACTTGGATGTTGTGCGGGCTGTAAAATTCTACCTACAGGTGACTAAGAATTTTCGCCAGTCTTCTGCCATGTTTGTTTCTATCTATCAGGAAAGCGTAAGGGTCAGAAGGCTACTTCTACTTCTCTTTCCCTCTGGTTGAGAAGTATGATTTGTTTTGCTTATGTGACTGCTGTACAGCAGCCTCATGAGAGAATTACAGCTCATTCCACTAGGGCTGTCTCCTCTTCTTGGGCTTTCAAAGATGAAGTTTCTGTGGAACAGCTTTGCAAGGCTGCAACTTGGTCCTCTCTGCATACTTTTTCCAAATTTTCCAAATTTGATACTTTTGCCTCGGCTGAGGCCTCTTTTGGGAGAAAGGTTCTTCAAGTGGTGGTGCCTTCTGTTTAGGTCTGCCTGTCTTGTTCTCCCTCCCTGTTCATTCTGTGTCCTCTAGCTTGGGTATTGGTTCCCACTAGTAATTGAATGACGTAGTTGACTCTTCATATCTTAGGGAAAAAAAACTAAATTTATGCTTACCTGATAAATTTCTTTATTTCGGGATATGGAGAGTCCACGCACCCTTTATTAAAACAGTTATTTTTTACAAAACTTCAGGCACCTCTACACCTTTGTGTTATTCTTTTTCCATTTCCCTTTGATCGAATGATGGGGATTATGGGTAGGGGAGTGACACTTAACAGCTTTGCTGTGGTGCTCTTTGTCTCCTCCTGCTGGCCAGGAGTGATATTCCCACTAGTAATTGAATGACATTGTGGACTCTCCATATCCGGAAAGAAATTTCTTTAAAAGCATAAATTTTGTTTTTGTTTTTAAACTTAACAGTTGTGAGAAAAACTTGTGTTTCAACCTAACCATTTTATAAACTGGATAGGTAGACTAAAATACACATTTGTGTTCGTTTTTATATATGTTATTCCAAAATATAGGCAATTTCTTGATATTCTTTTTTTTTAATATTTCATTTCTAACTTTTTTTTTAAAGTGGTGTCAGGTGCCCTTTAACATAAATTTATGGGGGCAACCAAGAGATACTTGTAAATAGTATGAAGTGTATTAGTTTATATGGGCCTAAGATCACAACTCTCAGCTCTTTAGAGGTCACACTTCTTATTTTACTAATCTCACAGTTCTGTGAGAGGTGAGGATATACTTGTCTTGACAGAGTTGTGCATTTTATTGATTCTACCCCAATGTCCCCACAATATAAAAGCCACATCACTGCATCCATATTTTCTTGACTGTAATGCTGGTCAAAACATTTTTATACAGAAAACATTTTTTCTTGCTCTGGCAGTAATGATGTTAATTAAAAATGTGTTATGGCAATAAAAAATAACCCCTTGTTCACCAGGGAGGTCTGAAACTTATAAAAGTCCTTGGCATGCAAGAGGTTAAGTGTAACCTAAAACCTAACCTTAGTCTACCTCTAACTTTAACCCTAGCTCTAACTTTAACCCTTAACAAAAATGTTGTAACATTACAGAGTGTTGCCTTGGCATAATCATATTGGAAAAATGATTGACGTGACCGTGGTGCAATACTTTTGTTACATTTGTGTTATCATCACTGCAAAATGTTTGCAGCAACATTTTAGCTCCAGCATTACTGTGGTAATGTTATTGTGTGCCTAAACATTTAAAAGAGCTATTACATCAAATCAATTTCTGGTACATAATGAGTTAATATAGTAATAATTTTCAATAAAACTGTCAGTCTCTCCTGCCTATTTTTTTCTGATACCAAGAAATGTATCCCTCTCGTTTAATATGTGCATTATTTTGTATGGTACATGATCATTTATTACAATTGCTATTTCTTTTTTACTGAGCTTTCAGCAAAGTACTTTATACAAATTGAAAATCAATTTTTGAGAAATAAAGGAAACAGGAAAATTGCAGAGCAGGCAAAATAAAAAATACAAATAAATATTGGAAAATGTGTAAAAACAAGGCTTTGATTGAGGACATTAAAAAGGATAGGAATAAATAGCTTTCTTTCTTCAGTATAGATGATTATGAATTTGTTTCTAAGCAATGCATATTTACTGAGCTTGAGGCTGAAATATAAAGTGCAAATTGTATGTTGCCAACAAAAGTTAACTGGTATCAAGGCTTGGTTTATTCCATTGGGCATAGCAGCAGAAAACAACCCAACCCCCCCCCCCCCAAAAAAAAAATAAGTTACTTAACGTAAAGTGACATTTTAATATCATAATAAAATGTTCTAATTCATTAGATAATTTTATTATTAAATAGATGTTCATTGGTAGCAATGAGTTTAAACTGATAAAGGGGTTACAATATATAGGGGTCGATCACAATTCTTTAGAAAAGTTTATCTAATACTTTTTTTCCCCAAAATTATCCATTAAAGTAAACAGTTATTTGTGTAGTTAAATAATTAGATATGCTTTTGTGATCAACCTTATAGTTATACTGACACATATACACACAAAGGGGACGATTTATTAAGCAGCTTATGCTGTTTATTCCACGCAAACCTTCCAGCTTGCCGGAATCATGATTTAAGAAGCAGCGGTCATAAGAGGTGGCGGACTGCAATCATCATGATCAGATACGATCAGGGTGATTGACAACCCCTGCTAGCAGCCGATTGGGAGCGAATGTGCAGGGGGCAGCATTGCACAAGCATTTCATTGCTTGTGCAATGATAAATGCAGACGGGCGTGATTCGCTACAGTGAGATTTGTTAAATCTACCCCATAAAGTCACATTTATCATAGGGTGGGCAGACAGGGTTTCTAGCTGTTTGTCCACTGCCTGCATTTATTATTTTACACATAGCGCCACCCACTGCTCTTAAGTGACTAATCACGCTTAGAGTGATTTATGACATCTGCTTCTTAATTAGTGGTTGACATGGTCATATCAATAAACCTGCAATGCAAGTGCTCCAAAACTGCATTCACATCTTGATAAATGGCGGCCATAGACACTAAATAGACAGGGAAAAGCTCCCTCTCTCCGTTTAGGGTTCAAAAGACTACAAATCCATACAAAGCAAATACTTCTTGGCATATAAGATATATTTTTGTAACTACATCATAAATATAAGACTTGTGCGTGAGTACAAATCTTATTTGAATCTTGTAAGCCATCAACATTTGATCACCTGCATGTGAGAGATCAAGGCTGATCCATAGTCAGAAGTTCATCACATGAATGTTGAGACCTAACAGCATATAATAACAAAATAATGTTCACAATTACTATACAGGTGATGCAGGAACCCTTAAAAGTTCTGAAGAAAATATACTGTTAATACAAATATTTACTTTCTGGTTTAAATTCCTTTTTCTGACTGAGTCTTATCTTTAAATCAAAAACATTTATCTCAAGAGGTTAGCTGTATTCTAGATTAAACACAAACGGAATACTATCTACCTTTAACTACATTATTTGTTATTAGGTGTAATCATACAACTATCCTATGAGAAAACCAAATACAGCCAGACGAGCACTGATGTATCAATAACATTAGTATTATTATTAGTAGTATTATTATTCACATGGTGAAACTATGCATGGCAAAATTATTTTTATTTTTTCTTTCAATATTAAAAATTCTCAATTTTGCCCCCCATTAGGTTTAAACCACGCAGCATGCTTTCATGGGATGTTGTTGTTGTACTTAAAGGGACAGTCTACAATATAATTTGTATTGTTTTAAAAGATAGATAATCCCTTTATTACCCATTCCCCAATTTTGCATAACCAACACAGTTATATTAATATACTTTTTACCTCTGTGATTACCTTGTATCTAAGCATCTTCTGACAACCCCCTGATCACATGACTGTGTTTATTTTTTATCTATAGACTTGCATTTAGTACTCTGTTGTGCTAACTCTTAAATAACTCCTCGAGAATGAACACAATGTTATCTATATGGCCCACATGAACTAGCAGTCTCCTGTTGTGAAAAGCAAATAAAAAGTATGTGATTAAAAGGCTGTCTATAGTGGCTTACAAACAGGCAGACATTTGGAGGTTTAAAGGTTATAAAGTATATTAATCTAACAATCTGCAGGAAATAGAAGACAGAAGTGCCACATTGCCCAATATTGTAGAGATTGTTTGGATTTTTAAAAGGAGTAATAATTACACTCACATGATATATGTCACCCCTAGTGGTGTAGATGAAACAGTCTGGGATCAATAACAGTCACCCAGAAGACTGACCTCCGGTGGATGTATGGTATTATTTGTTGGAGCACCTCCCTTGGTGCTATAGGGGCAAACTGGGATCAATCTAGTCACCCAGTAGACTTGATCACTGGCATCCAGGAACTCTCAATGGTTCATAGACAGATGTAGGGATTAGATGGTATAGCAAAAAGCAGGCAGCAAGTGGTAAGTAAAATAACTTACTTTATTTTAAAAGGATAAAAATTATGCAACCCGTTTCTCAGCCACCAATGGCTGTTTCATCAGATTAAGCCTGATGAAACAGCCACTGGTGGCTGAGAAAAACGTTGCATATTTTTTATCCTTTTAAAATAAATGAAGTTACCCTAGTTTACTGGGTGACTAGATTGATCCCAGTTTGCCCCTATAGAACCAAGGAAGGTGCTCCAACAGATAATACCACACATCCACCGGAGGTCAGTCTTCTGGGTGACTGTTATTGATCCCAGACTGTTTCATCTACACCACTAGGGGTGACATATCTCATGTGAGTGTAATTATTACAAAGAACAAGAAAGGGTAGCGGAGCACCAATCCAATGTGGTAAAATAAAAGTAATCTTTATTAATCTTCAGGATAAAACAGAAAAACGACAGGGTGCCATTATCTAAAAGGAGTCAGCTCCTACAGCTGCTGACATGTTTCGGCTGTTGCCGTTATCAAAGCTGCTTGTCTGTGCAGGTGTGAACCTGCCCTTTAAAAGAAATGAACACTGACTCCTATTGGATAATGGTTAATTACACATTTGAAAATTAACCTGTTCCTTACCTCAGGATATAATAACAATAATAGTGCCCTGTGACTAAGACAAATCTAATCACAAAATATACTACCTATGAGTACATATATCTCTAAGTAAACGTAATATAAAAAAAAAGAAAAAAATCTTAAATATTTGGTTATGTAAATGTCTAAATGTACAATCAGCTCTATGAAAATTCTAAAATGTACTAACAGCAGGCTGGGAGAGTGCAGGGAAACCCAATATTGAACATATAGGTGTATATAAAAATAATAATAAGCATCAATAGCTAGAAGAGATCCCACATACTCATGAGTAATGTTATATTGAAGAATGTGTCCCTGGAGATAAAATATGGAAACACTGTATGTGCATCTATTTGGCAGAGACAAAAACAAAAATGTGCAGCAGGGAACCAATTATTTCTCGTTCTTATCCTTTACTTATATTACAGAGCAGAACGTGGCTATCCCTTCAAACAACTTAATGACAGTGCAAAAATTAACTGCAGTTTTAAACAGGAAAAAATTTATTAAATTTTCGAGTACAGGGTTAATTTGAAATAGGAAAACTAGTATACAGAGTCCCTCTGTGGTGGTCAAAATTTTTTTCTTTATTTTTTTATTTTTATAATTGTAAATGAGAAAATGTAAGAGGGGGGTTACAGGTCCAATTTACTCCCAAAGGTTGATTAAATCATACATGGAATTAAGGCCTGAGGGGTGTCTGGTTTGCAATTTAAATATCCAAAAGATCTCACGTTTGGACAAGATTTTGTCCCTGTCCCCCCCTCTTGGTGATTTAGTAATTTTTTCAATGCAAGTCCAGCGGAAAGTGTCAGAACTTTTACCATGTAAATTGGTAAAATGTTGAATCAAGGGGGTAGTGGCTGTGCCTGTCCTGATATTAGAGAGATGCTCTCTAATTCTTGACCTGACCTCTCTGGTCGTGAGGCCTACGTACTGTTTTGCACATGAAGTGCAAGTGGCCAGGTAGATAGTATAGGTGGACCTACAATTGAGACACATGTTTTTCGTAAATACCTGTCCTGTTACCGTGGAGCAAAAAGTGCTCCCTAACTCCACCTTTTCACAAGCCACACAATCTCTGAAATGACATTTGTACATGCCCTTCTGGGTCAGCCAGGAAGACGACTCTAGATTCTTGTTGGTAGAAATTCTGGTGGGGGCCACCATATTCCCTATGGTTTTACTGAGCCAGTATGGGAAATGGCATGATTTCACGGATAGATTGGCTAAATCCTCATCCGCCTTCAGCATGTCAAAGTGTTTTTTGATAATTTCACAAACCTGCGGGTATTGTTCCGAATGATCGGTAACAAAGAAAAGATCATCCTTGGTGGCTCCCTTGTTGTTACATTTATTTTTACCTTTGGGTTTCAAAAGATTTTTCCTGTCTAGAGTCTTTACCTCTTCAAATGCTGAGGCTATCAGATCTTTCTTGTACCCCCTGCATAGGAGTCTCTGAGAAAGTTGAGTGGCTTCCTTCTCAAAGAGTGCCGGTTCTGAACAGTTTCGTTTTAAACGAATGAATTGACCCTTGATAATGCCTCTAAACACGGCTTTGGGGTGGCAACTGTTGGCATGTAACAGGGTGTTGCCTGAAATTGGCTTTCTGTACACCATAGTGCAGACCCTCTCCCCTGCAACACCTGAAAGAGTGACATCCAGATAGTTAATGGTTGTCCGATTGGATTCTGAGGTGAAACTGAGTCCCAAATCATTGATGTTCAGAAACTCCACAAAATCCAACAGTTCGCTGTTCGCTGTCAGTGCCCCTCCAAATAAACAGGAGGTCATCAATGAACCTCCTGTAAAAAACTATATTCGAGCAGAGGGGGTTCCCACCTCCAAATATGTGGTCCTGCTCCCACCAACCCATGTCCAAATCTTGTCCAAACGTGAGATCTTTTGGATATTTAAATTGCAAACCAGACACCCCTCAGGCCTTAATTCCATGTATGATTTAATTAACCATTGGGAGTAAATTGGACCTGTAACCCCCCTCTTACATTTTCTCATTTACAATTATAAAAATAAAAAAATAAAGAAAAAATTTTTGACCACCACAGAGGGACTCTGTATACTAGTTTTCCTATTTCAAATTAACCCTGTACTCGAAAATGTAATTAATTTTTTCCTGTTTAAAACTGCAGTTAATTTTTGCACTGTCATTAAGTTGTTTGAAGGGATAGCCACGTTCTGCTCTGTAATATAAGTAAGGGATAAGAACGAGAAATAATTGGTTCCCTGCTGCACATTTTTGTTTTTGTCTCTGCCAAATAGATGCACATACAGTGTTTCCATATTTTATCTCCAGGGACACATTCTTCAATATAACATTACTCATGAGTATGTGGGATCTCTTCTAGCTATTGATGCTTATTATTATTTTTATATACACCTATATGTTCAATATTTGGTTTCCCTGCACTCTCCCAGCCTGCTGTTAGTACATTTTAGAATTTTCATAGAGCTGATTGTACATTTAGACATTTACATAACCAAATATTTAAGATTTTTTTCTTTTTTTTTATATTACGTTTACTTAGAGATATATGTACTCATAGGTAGTATATTTTTTGATTAGATTTGTCTTAGTCACAGGGCACTATTATTGTTATTATATCCTGAGGTAAGGAACAGGTTAATTTTCAAATGTGTAATTAACCATTATCCAATAGGAGTCAGTGTTCATTTCTTTTAAAGGGCAGGTTCACACCTGCACAGACAAGCAGCTTTGATAACGGCAACAGCCGAAACATATCAGCAGCTGTAGGAGCTGACTCCTTTTAGATAATGGCACCCTGTCGTTTTTCTGTTTTATCCTGAAGATTAATAAAGATTACTTTTATTTTACCACATTGGATTGGTGCTCCGCTACCCTTTCTTGTTCTTTCTGCTAAACTGACCTACAGAGGGGATTACTCCTCACTTTCCCTGTCTGACTGCTGCACCGGGAACTCCCCGCAGCTTCAATCAAGCTTCCTCTCTTCCGCTTTTCCTGTCCATGGAGGACGTGTACGTGGACCACGCCCCCCTCACTCTGGAGGACGTCTGAGGAGGGTTTGTTAGGGTACTGTAGCCTCATGCCAGGACCGGAAAAGAAAAAGTTTTGAATTGTACCTAGTTGGCTTCTACTTACCCGGAGAACAAGTGGGCAGGCTCTAGGTTCCCACACCCCAGGACCGGACGACTATGGCAGTGAGTGAGGGGAGGCAGCAGACTCCACTCGGTGGAGCTCAGCATCTAGGAGCGGGTGAGTCCGGTAGCAAAAAGTTGTTGCTCATTTTGAACTTTCAATTGTTTACCGACCGAGCACACTGTGGGTGTTATTAGAGAGAATACTTTTTGCTTTCAAGTGTAATTATTACACCTTTTAAAAATCCAAACAATCTCAACAATATTGGGCCATGTGGCGCTTCTGTCTTCTATTTCCTGCAGATTACTGATTCTGGGTCGTGGCCTTGATCCTCTACAGACAGCTGCCTGATTATGTCTTCTCATCCATCTACACTGAAATTATTTACAGTCTACTTAAGGACTTTCTAGTTATATCATTTATTTATTTTTATTTTTGAATTTTTGTCATTTTGCAACTAATGATATACATTGTATCTAGTGATTTAACATCACTATTCTGTATATTGATATAATTTTGTCACACATATTTTATCACTGTTTCTATTGTTTTTCATTATTATTTAAAACACTATTACACATAACAAGGGCGCCCCCATCACCATTTTCTCAGTTAATCTAACAATGTTGGTTGTGCAAAGCAGGTGAATGGGTAGTAAAGGTGTTATCTATCTTTTTAAACAATAACAATTTTAATGTAGACTGTCCGTTTAATAAATATTTTTTCTTATAAATCCATGCTATATATAAGCAACTTAGATAATTGTAAATGTGTATGGGACATAAAACAACTACAGCAATAATTTTAGTCAAATATATCATATATTCTGTGACATCAACTGCACATAGGTTTGCCACCCAGCCAGCATTTAATGACCTGGCTGGTATTTTTAAGGTTAATGTCAATCAGCTAGATTACAAGTTTGTGTGTTCGTCTTTTAACACTGGACAATATGGTATTTTCAGCGTTAAAACAGCACCGCAGCCATTAAAAGTCTTGACGGTATAGGTGTACCAACAAGCCTTTTAGCCTTTAACGCAACGTCAGTACCGCACTCGTAAAAATGATTTTAAAGTTTTTTAATGGGATTCCCCATAGCGCCTGTATTACGAGTTTTGTGGTGAGGCTAAAAAGCGAGCGTTACACTCTAAAACGACAAGATCTGTACCGCCATCTAAAGTCAGTAGTTATGAGTTTTATGCTACAAATTATGTACAAAAAAAGTACACTAACATCCATAAACTACCTATTAACCCCTAAACCGAGGCTCTCCCCGCATCACAAATACTACAATAAATTTATTAACCCCTAATCTGCCGCTTCCAATATCGGCACCACTCTAAAAAAATATATCCCTTATTCTGCCACTAAAATAAACTTATTAACCTCTAAACCGCCGCCCTCCCACATCGCAAACACTATTTAAATATTATTAACCACCAATCTGCCGTCCGCCCCACTATACTAAAGTTATTAAGCCCTACACCGCCGCCACTATAATAAACCTATTAACCCCCTAAACCGCAAGCCCCCCAACGAAATATACTAAACTATTAACCTCTAAACCTAAAGCCCCCTACATCGCAATAAACCTATTTTAAACTAGTGACCCCTAATCCTAACCTTAAAAGGGCCTTTTGTAGGGCATTGCCCTAAATAAACAGCTCTTTTACCTGTAAAATAGAAATACAAAGACCCCCCCAAACAGTAAAAACCCACCACCCAACCAACCCTCCAAAATAAAAAACCTAAGATACCTATTGCCCTGAATTGGTTGTTCAAATCAGCCAATAGGATTTTAGCAGCTCTCATTCTATTGGCTGATTCAAATCTTTCAGTCAATAGAAATGCAAGGGCCGCGATTTTGAATAGTGTACCTTGCATTGAAGATTCAGTATACGGCGGCGACTGTATGAAGAGGACGCTAAGCGCTGGATGTCTTCAGGATGGACCCGCTCTGTGCCGCCAGGGTCAAGATAGAAGATGCCGTCTGGATGAAGATTGAAGAGGCCGTCTGGATGAAGACTTCTCGCCGCTTGGATGAGAACTTCTCTGCCGGGATTAAGATTAAAGAGGCCACCTGGATGAAGACTTATTGCCGCCTGGATGTGGACTCCTCCGCTGGGATGAAGATCGTTCAAGCGGGACTTCAAAAACTGTAAGTGGATCATCTTGGGGTTAGTGTTAGGTTTTTTAAGGGTTTTTGGGTTGGTTTTATTTTTAGATTAGGATTTGAGCAGTAAAAGAGCTAAATACCCTTTTAAGGGCAATGCCCATACAAATGCCCTTTTCAGGGCAATGGGTAACTTTGGTTTTTTAGATAGTTTTTTTATTTATTTTTTTAAGAAAAAAGAGCTGATATCTTTAGGACAATGCCCTACAAAAGTCTCTTTTAAGGGCCATTGGTAGTTTATTCTAGGTTTTTTGTTTTGGGTGGTTTTTTTTTAATGGGTATTAGAATAGGAATCATTTTTATTATTTTTGATAATTTGTTTGTTATTTTGTGTAATGTATTTTTTAGGGGGTGTTTATTTTTCTTTAGTAGGAAATAGCTTTAATCTTTAGGGCAATGCCCTACAAAAGGCCCTTTTAAGGGCCCTTGGTAGTTGGGGGGGTTTGTATACTGATAAGGGGTGTTTGTTTTTTTTTGTAGCAAAAGAACTGTTTACTTAGGGCAATGCCCCTACAAAAGCCCCTTTTAAGGGCCCCCAAAAGGTCCCTTTAGAGGGCCCTTGGTAGTTTGGGGGGGTTGTATACTGTTAGGGGGTGTTTGTTTTTGTAGCAAAAGAGCTGTTTAACTTAGGATAATGCCCTAAAAAGGCCCTTTTAAGGGCCCCTTGGTCGTTATTTTAGATTAAGCTTTTTTATTTTGGGGTGTTTTTTTTTAAAGGGTATTAGAATAGGAATATTTTTTATTATTTTGAATAATTTTGTGTGTTTTTTGTAATTTTAGGTTTTTTTATTTTTTGTAATGGTAGTTTTTTTTACTTTTTGTAATTTTAGGTTTTAGTGTAAGACAGGTTAGGTTTTATTTGACAGGTAAGTTTGTATTTATTTTAACTAGGTAGTTAGTAAATAGTTATTCACTTTTTACTAACTACCTAGTTAAAATAAATACAAACTTACCTGTCAAATAAAAATAAAACCTAAGCTAGATACAATGTAACTATTAGTTATATTGTAGCTAGCTTAGGTTTTATTTTACAGGTAAGTATGTATTTAGTTTTAAATAGGTATTATTTAGTTAATAATTGTAAAATTTAATTTAGTTCTATTTTAATTATGTTAAAGTTAGGGGGTGGTTAGGGTTACGTTAGGGTTCTGTTAGGGTTAGGGGTTAATAGTTTAATTTAGGTTGTTGCGATGTGGGGGTCTGGAGGTTTAATAGGTTTATAAGTTTATTTAGTTAATAATTGTAAGTTTAATTTAGCTCTATTTTAATTATGTTAAAGTTAGGGGATGTTAGGGTTAGGGTTACGTTAGGGTTAAGGTTACGTTAGGGTTAGGGATTTTTAGTTTAATTTAGGTTGTTGCGATGTGGGGGGCTGGCCGTTTAGAGGTTAATAGGTTTATGTAGTGGTAGTGATGTGGGAGGCCTGAGGTTTAGCGGTTAATAGCTTTATTTAGTTGCAGTGATGCTGGGGAGCGCCGGAATAGGGGTTAATAGATTTATTATAGTGTGGCGATGTTGGGGTGCGGCGGAATAGGGGTTAATAACTTTAGTATAGTGGTGACGATATCGGGAGCGGCAGATTAGGGGTTAATACCTTTATTTAGGTGGCACCGATATCAGGAGCGGCAGATTAGGGGTTAATAACTGTAGGCAGGTGTCGGCAATGTCGGGGGCAGCAGATTAGGGGTGTTTAGACGTAGGGTGTTAGGTTTATACTAGGGATGCACCAAAATTTCGTCCGCAGAAAGTTTCGGCCGAAAATTGCATTTTTTGTTATTTCGGTTTTCGGAAAATGTACAATTACAATTTTGGCCCAAAGAGGACCAAAATGGCTAAAAATGTACAGCCCTCCCCTGTACTATTGAGTTACATGTCTATCCTTAGCATAAGGTGAGCAGCACAGCACTGGCATGGTACACAGAGCACACACATTAGTACCATGACATGATGATATTTGAAACCAGCAGTGCCCTTTTTTTTTTTTTTTTTTTTTTTATAGAAGGAAACCAAAGTTCTGAATACAGTATTCAAAGGGGGATAAGTAACATGTTTATAAACACGTTATATTATCAGACACAGCCCTAAGCACACACAGTGAATATGTATAAGCCTTATATACAGTGCTTATACATCAGCCTCTTGTGCGTAGACATTCTATTCGCCTGAGGCAAATATGCATGCACACTATATATGCATAAGCCTAAGCTCGCACACAGTTGGTACAAATTAGCACCACCAGACAATGTATACAAAAAAGCGACAGTACTTTCTATAACCACCTTGCACGTAAGGTCATAGCCAAGTCCGGTGGTCCTGGTGATATGCAAACACCATTTGGGGCTCCGATATATAATCTGACGGGTCATTGTTAGACCCAGACCAGGAACTAGGCGGAGATACGATGAGAGATGATCAGGTTGCAGCCACGCCTATCGCACGGATAGCTACACCCAAAAACAAAACGCATGTCCACCTCGTATTGCTGTCTGGTTATAACCACGCTCTCCCCTTGTAGAACTCCACCAGTTTCACTGCAGATCACGCCCTTCGGTACAAGTGACCATGCCCATAGCTTTGGAGCTTTCCCACCTACAAGCTCTCTCAGCTACACACACACACACTGTAGTATAAAAAAGAAAAAAAAAATGGTTTTGTTTCGGTTTTTGGCCAGGGGCATCCTACATATTCAGATATTGGGTTTCGGTCCAGAATTTTCATTTCGGTGCATCCCTAATTTTAAACCGTATTTTCTTTTTCCCCATAGACATCAATGGGGGTGCATTACGGAGCTTTTCTTCCGCAATCGCAGGTGACTTTTTTCTGAGCACTTGTTTTTGGGTGTGGTATGGAGCTTAAAAACCCCATATCGCCCACACAAGCCGTGTTTTTTTTTAAACTTGTAATGGCAAGCGCTATAGGGGGTTAAATAACACCACTTTTGTTGCGTTCATTAATTTCCCTATAGCTCTCAAAACTCGTAATCTAGGCGATAGTGAATAATAATGAAAAAATATTAGAAATAAAGGTCATTTTCATGCTGAAACTTCTTCTATGGTGTTTTAGAATTTAATTATACACCAGGTGCTGACTATAATTATCCTGGTAAACAAAAAAGAGTCAGATTACGGAGTGGAGCACTAACAGTTACGCCATGAGCGTTAAGGGGTATATCACTGGTGTTTGCTCGTGTCGGTTTTATCGCTCGGGATTACAAATGGAAGTAAGCATGATTGCTTAATCACAATCACAATTTACGCTAGAATGATTACTGCATCCCTCAGAGCTCTGGTTAATCGTTTCGCAAAGCAAAAAAGTGGTCACTTAGCACATGAAAAATACATTTCAAAGTACACTTAAACTTATAATAACACCATCTAATAAAAAAATATTTTAAAAAAATATGCACAAAGTTATAAGGGGCTCAAAGATATGAGGTATCAGGTGTTAGATAAAAAAGGCAGGCAAAGGGCTTAGCATAAAGATAATACATATATGTCTAAATATGTATATGTATTTATTTATATATGTATGTATTTAAATGTGTATATATGTATTTACAAACATAGACATATATATTGTGCATTGAAGCCCTTTGCAGTTAAAAAATAAACACATGAAAAAAACATTTTAATGCAACCTCACGGTTCGCCATTGCGGAGAGAGCATTGTGCTCACGAAAGCGTGCTTCCATAGGCTCCTATGGGAGCCTCGTTCTGATGGCCATCTGTGAACTTCATCGCCAACGAAGGGGGTAACCGGTAAGTTGCGCAACGATGGTAAGCAATCAAATATATACTGTATGTAAATAAGCATATACGATATTAATTTACTGGGAGCCACACAGTTCCCATTCCCATTTGACTGTAATCTAAAGGGCACTTTTCAGTGCCGTTTTGTTTCTAACTCACTCCCACCAACTTTAACCCACAATACTGCCTGGTGCAGTAACTTTATTAAAAATAAAGATTGCTGCCATCTTTATTTTTTAATAAACTACACTAGACCAGTATTTTGGAGGCATTTGGGGCAGATAGATAAAATTAACCAGAGATCCGATCTCTAGTTAATTGTATAAGTGCTAATTGCTACCGCAAGCTTGTGGGTAGCAATAACCAGCCACTTGTTATGGTTGATTAATTATCTCGCTCCCGCAAATGGCAAATTTGCCATTTTGCGGGAGCGCTATAATTTAGCACTCCACTTGTAATTCTAGCCCTAAGTAATGCAAAGGTATAAAACTACCTTTAGTTACACCTAAAAGAGCTGTATTATAACTTGTAAATATTGCCTATATGACATAAGATATTGTTGGTTTACATTTGGTCTCATCCCTTCTTCAAACTGTCCCATTTTACAGATGCAAGTATTCCAAAATCCAAACTATTCTGAAATCCAAACCTTTTCTGGTCCCAAGCAGTTTGTATATAGGGTTTTCTACCTGTATATTGAAGCGAATGTTTAAAACAGGCAATAACAAGTCATGAAACAGGATATCAAGTGTGGCACAACATACATTTTTGTATCTGTTTTGTATAGAAACCTATACTTGGTCATTTGCTCAAAAACAGATGGGGACAAGGATCAGTGTCAGACACACAGAGAAAAACAGACCTATAACAGTTTCTCACATCATGTAATAATTCCCTCTTCAGCTCCAGAAACTAGATGAGGCAAATGAGAAGTCTCCTGGGTATTGTCAATTTTAGAGTCCATTAATTCTATATAATTTCCTATGTGTGATGCTCCACAGCATACACCCTATTCTCTCATTGGATTCCTAAAGCATTTAATGCCTTTCTTACTATCTGCAGGCAAATCACTGATTTCTTCTCATGTTTGCTGTTCTTCCATTAGTGAACAGTTATACATAGATAAGTCAGTCATTTAGTTGCTTCACAGTCCTTAGCCTTAGCACTATTGCTTGAATATATATAGTGTGATGTGATGTCCCTATTCAATAAAGAGATAAGGACTACTAATTTGTATATACTGATTGTAAACTCCATCAATTATATATATGTTAGCACACTAATAAAATTGTCTAATTGTTTTACAATATATACAGGATTGACTGATTCTGGGGCCAGGGATGGAATTGCTCCCTGGGCCATTACTGGTGGTGGAATAAGGGCCAGTGCAGATGCACAGAATGATGCTCAGTGAATATTTTAAAGTGTCTGATAGGGCTGAATATTTGAATGTGATAAAATAAAGCAACTCATGTGCTTCCAATTATGTAAAACATATCTCCCAACTATCCCCACATCCTGCAGGGTTTATTAGGGGTTGCGAGATAGTGGTTATGTCCGTCCACATCGATAAATGCCGACAGCATACGCTGTCAGCATTTATCATTGCCTTCTGCAGATTTGGGGCCAATCGGCCGCTAGCAGGGGGTGTCAATCACCCCAATCGTATCCAATCAGGATGATTGCTGTCCGCCGCCTCAGAGGTGGAGGACGAGTTAAGGAGCAGCGATCTTAAGACCACTGCTTCTTAACGTATGTTTCCGGCGAGCCTGAAGGCTCGCGTGGAAACAGCTGCATTCACAGCTACATAAATCGGCCCTCATATCTCGATATATATATACTGTATATATTTATACACTGTATTTTTATATATATATATATATATATATATTGGAATCTGTTCAAAGGAGGGCTACTGAAATTATACATGTACTAAAACTTACAAAGAAAGTGTCAATTACCTAAATATCTATAGCTTAGAGGAAAGAAGGGAAATATGTGACATGATAGTAACTTTCAATCATATTAAGGGGGTTCATTAAAGTTGAGAATAAAAACATATTTCACAAAAAGAGCAACACCAGAACAAGGAGTCATGATTTGAAGTTGAAAGGTAAAATGTTCAAAAGTATTTTGGGGCGAGTAGTCTTTCACAGAAAAGGTAATTGATTCATGGAATAAACTTCCATTAGAGGTGGTGAAGACTAACACTGTGGTGAGCTTCAAGAATACCTGCGATAAGCAAAATGCTATCCTACAAAGTAATTAATCTTACACTTCTTAAGAAATGTAGGCAGACTCTCTCTGTATGCAAAATTTAAAGGACACTCAAGTCAAACAAACTTTTATGATTCAGAAAGAGCAAGCAGTTTTGAGACACTTTTCAATTTACTTCCATTGTCAAATTTTTATATTCACACTTTCTGGGAAACAAAATCCTACTGAGCATGTACACAAGCTCACAGAGTATACGTATACTAGTCTGTGATTGGCTGATGTCTGTCACATGAAACAGAGGCCGGCAAATGGGAGAAAAAATAAATGTCAGATGCTTATTTGAAAATCAGAGTAAGGGGCCAATGTATCAATGTCTATCCGACATGATACGCTGTAGCGTATCATGACCGACAGACATCGCTGAATGCCGACAGCATACACATTTAACATTGCACAAGCAGTTCACCATAACTGCTTGTGCATTGCCGTCCCCTGCAAATTTGCGGCCGCTAGCAGGGGGTGTCAATCAGCCCGAACGTATAGGATCGGTCGGATTGCAGACCGCAGCGTCAGAGGCAGTGGACCAGTTATGGAGCAGCGGTCTTAAAGGGACAGTAAACCTAGCTTTTTTCTTTAAATATTTCTAAATGCCACGTAAATATAATGATCTAGCTGTATATCACCTTTGCAAACATTGTAGATTGTTATTAAAATCTTAACGAAACTCACTTTCATGTTCTGAACTCTGGCCGCCCAATGCCGGTATTGTATTTTTTTTTTGTAAGTTGTATCTTCCTAACCTATCCCCTATAAATCGAATGCGCAGCTCCTTGAGTGTCAAGGGCGCACGTTCCTTGATTGACAGGGCTTGTTGGAGACATACTGGGCATGAGCAATATCAAGCTCCACAGGAGCTCTAGCATTACACTCTAGTGTAGGTATTGGCGCTATGCGCAGTTTGAATTTACCTCCGAGAATCACTTGCCTGGGAAATAGACTGTTAATGCGCATAAATGGGAGTTACTAGGAGCGTGATTAGCTCTTCCCATGGGACGGACTGTGAGCCTAGATTACACTCCCACTGCAGGATCGGCTCGATGGGCGGCGAGATTGCATTTATATAACGATCGTTTTGGGTCATTTGAAATATATATAACTTTATATTTACAAATGTGATTAAAATAATTTTTATTTGTTTGTGCTCATAAGATTTCAATCTAACTATTTGTGATCCGTAACACATCTTCATTTACTGACACTTTAAGACCACTGCTTCATAACTGTTGTTTCTGGCGAGCCTGAAAGCTTGTGCTGAAACAGGGGCATCAAGCTCCGTTCGGGAGCTTGATAATTCGGCCCCTAGGTGTTAAATCATTATCTTTTTATTATGCACTTGTTAATTTTGCAATTCTACTGCATTGAGTGGTCCTTTAGCAAATTTTGGGCTCAATCACAACCTACTGTATCTGCGATTTGCTCCCAAAATAGTTTTTGTCTTTCTGTCTGAATTGGTCATCGAGTTTCTTGGGTGATCATAATGCTAAATCAATTTCGCCTAGATCACGAGTTTTGTCGGTAAGGCTGTGCGGTGCTAATGCTCCTTTTTTTCTTACCGCTCCCTTAAGATAACGCTGGTATTACGAGTTTTCTGCAAGCTGGCGTTAGCCTCAGAAAAGTGAGCGTTGAGCAAAATTTAGCTCCACATCTCACCTTGATACCAGTGCTGCTTACGGTAGCGGTAAGCTGGCTAAACGTGCTTGTGCACAATTTCCCCATAGGAATCAATGGGGCTGAGCGGGCTGAAAAAAAACCTAACACCTGCAAAAAAGCAGCGTTCAGCTCCTAACGCAGCCCCATTGTTTCCTATGGGGAAAGAAAAAATATGTCTGCACCTAACATCCTAACATGAACCCCGAGTCTAAACACCCCTAATCTTACACTTATTAACCCTAATCTGCCACCCCCGACATCATCGCCCACCTGCATTATACTATTAACCCCTAATCTGCCGCTCCGGACACCGCCGCCACCTACATTATAGTTATAAACCCTTAATCTGCTGACCCCAACATCGCCGCCACATAGATTATAGTTATTAACCCCTAATCTGCCCCCCCAACGTCGACGCAACTATATTAAATTAATTAACCCCTAATCTGCAGCCGCCAATGTCGCCGCCACTATAATAAAGTTATTAACCCCTAAACCTAAGTCTAACCCTAAGTCTAACACCCCCTAATTTAAATATAATTTAAATACATCTAAATAAAATAAATACAATTAAATAAATTATTCCTATTTAAAACTAAATACTTTCCTATAAAATAAACCAAAAGATAGCTACAATATAACTAATAGTTACATTGTAGCTATTTTAGGATTTATTTTTATTTTACAGGCAACTTTGTATTTTTTTTAACTAGGTACAATAGTTATTAAATAGTTATTAACTATTTAATAGCTACCTAGCTAAAATAAGTACAAAATTACCTGTAAAATAAATCCTAATCTAAGTTACAATTACACCTAACACTACACTATAATTAAACTAATAATTACCAATCGGATTTTTCCTACCTTAATTCCGATTGGCTGATAGAATGCTATCAGCCAATCGGAATTCGAGGGACACCATCTTGGATGATGTCATTTAAAGGAACCATCATTCGTCGTTAGTCTTCGTGCTGGAAGGATGCTCCGTGCCGGATGTCTTTAAGATGGAGTCGCTCCTCGTGGGATGGATGAAGATAGAAGATGCCGCTTGGATGAAGCCTTCTCCCGGTCCGGATGTCCTCTTCTGCCCCGGATAGGATGAAGACTTTCTGGATGGATTGGATGACTACTTGTACCCGGGCTGGGTGAAGATGGCTAAGGTAGAGTGATCTTCAATGGGGTAGTGTTAGGTTTTTGAAGGGGGATTGGGTGGGTTTTAGAGTAGGGGTGGGTGGTGGGTTGTAATGTTGGGGGGGTATTGTATTCTTTTTTTACAGGTAAAAGAGCTGGATTACTTTGGGGCAATGCCCCGCAAAAAGGCCCTTTTAAGGGCTATTTGTAATCTAGTATAGGGTAGGGCATTTTATTATTTTGGGGGGCGTTTTATTTTATTAGGGGGCTTAGATTAGTTGTAATTAGTTTAAACGTCTTGTAATTTTTTTTCCTGTAATTTAGTGTTTGTTTGTTTTTTCATAATTTAGTTTATTGAATTTAATTGTAATTAATTGTAGGTAGTTTAGGTAATTAGTTTAATTATAGTGTAGTGTTAGGTGTAATTGTAACTTAGGTTAGGATTTATTTTACAGGTAATTTTTGTACTTATTTTAGCTAGGGTAGCTATTAAATAGTAATAACTATTTAATAACTATTGTACCTAGTTAAAATAAATACAAAGTTGCCTGTAAAATAAAAATAAATACTAAAATAGCTACAAATGTAATTATTAATTATATTGTAGCTATCTTAGGGTTTATTTTACAGGTAAGTATTTAGTTTTAAATAGGAATAATTTATTTAATTTTTTAAAATTAATTACCTTTAATTTAAATTATATTTAATTTAGGGGGGGGTAGGGTTAGGTTTATACTTAGGTTTAGGGGTTAATACCTTTAATATAGTAGCGGCAACGTTGGGGGCGGCAGATTAGGGGTTTAATAAATATAATGTAGGTGTCGGCGATGTTAAGGGCAGCAGATTAGGGGTTCATAGGTATAATGTAGGTGGCCGGCAATGTCCGGTCTGCAGATTAGGGGTTAAAATAATGTACTTATAGTGTTTGCGATGTGGGGGGGCCTCGGTTTAGGGGTTAATAGGTAGTTTATGGGTGTTAGTGTACTTTGTAGCACTTTAGTTAAGAGCTTTATGTTCCGGCGTTAGCCCATAAAACTCTTAAATACTGACTTTTATATGCGGTAGAAGTCTTGACAGGAGAGGGTCTACCGCTCACTTCTTCCAAGACTTGTAATACAAATAAGGCAAATCCCATTAAAAAGATAGGATACGTGATTGACGCTAAGGGGATTTGCAGTAAGCCTCGAGTCGCGGAAGAAAAGTGAGCGGTACACCTGTACCTGTCAGACTCGTAATACCAGCGGGCGTTAAAAAGCAGCGTTGGGACCTCTCAACGCTGCTTTTTAAGGCTAACGCCAAACTCATGATCTAGCCGCATGTTTGTTATTCGCATTCGCAAACGCTTTTTAAACAGAAAATTCTCTCAAAAAAGCCTTTTCATGTATAAAATTCCTGTTTTTTTTTTCAAAATAGAAACTGGGTACTCACCCAAAACTAACTGATGCAATAGCCCAAGTAACCCCTTTGTTCCACTGTGCAAGGGCAATATTCATTTCCATGTATGACATTAAAGGGAAACCCAAAATGTTTTTTTCATGATTCAGATAGAGCATGACATTTTAAAACAACTTTTTAATTTACTTCCATCATCAATTTTGCAAGAGCAACTTGAGGACAGCACTGTTTTCCTTCCATGTAGTGCTTCAGATGCCTACCTATCTCTTCAACAAGGGATACCATGGAACAAAGTAAATTTGATAATAGAAGTAAATTTGAAACATTTTTAATATTGTATGCTCTGTCTGAACCACAAAGAAATAAATTGTGCTTTCATATTCCTTTACCTATTGTAAAAACAAATCCATCCTCAACTCACGATTGACCATATGAATGCTATATGTATCGTGGCATGATGGGCATACTACAATAGTCACATCAGGAGCCTAACATTTACATATGGCATTATTTATTTTTTTATACTTTTTTTAATATTTGGGGCGCGATCCGATATAGATCGCAGTTTGCCGGCGCAAGCGAGGGAACCGGCGTCGCCGCAGTTTCAGCTCGCAACTCGAGCCATCCCATATAAGTCGCCGTCAGATGCTAATGTGCCGTAGTCTGACCAAACCAGCGATGTCCAGAATCTGCGCAAGTACAAATTTTCTGGCGTCGCCAGTGACTTACGGCACGTTAGAAACTGCCGGCGCCTCTAAAACCTGACTAAAGTCTAAAACACCCGCATTGTCTAACACGCCTCCCTAACATAGCCCGCACTGTCTAACACGCCTCCCTAACATAGCCCGACACGTCTAACCTCTATCCGCTATCCCCCCCTCACTATCCTAACAATAAAAAAAGCTATTAACCCCTAAACCGCCGCTCCCCGTACCCCGCCGCAACCTAATAAAGTTATTAACCCCTAAACCGCCGCTCCCGTACCCCGTCGCCAGCTATATTATATCTATAACCCCCCTAAAGTGAGCCCCTTACACTTGCCGCCATCTCTATAAAAATGATTAACCCCTAATTTAATCTACCTACCCCGCCGCCAGCTATATTATCAATATTAACCCTAAGTATATTTATAGTTAAATACGGTAATTACATTATATATATTAACTATATTAACCCAAATTATATTAGGGTTAATATAGTTAATATAGTTACTATAGTATTATATTAACTATATTAACTCTATCTAACCCTAACACCCCTAACTAAATTTATATTAAATTAATCTAATTCATTTATAAACTAAAATATTCTATTTAAAATCTAGAATACATACCTATAAAATAAACCCTAAGATAGCTACAAAATAATTAATAATTACATTGTAGCTATGTTAGGGTTAATATTTATTTGACAGGTAAATTGTGAATTATTTTAACTAGGTATAATAGATATTAAATAGTTATTAACTATTTAATATCTACCTAGTTAAAATAATTACCCAATTACCTGGAAAATAAATCCTAACCTAAGGTTACAAATACACCTACTACTTAAGTCAATAAATTTAATAAACTACAAACATCTATCTAAAAATACAATTAAATTAACTAAACTAAATTACAAAAAAAAAACAAACACTAAATTACAAAAAATAAAAAAAAGATCTACAAGATTTTTAAGCTAATTACACCTATCTAAACCCCCTAATAAAATAATAAAACCCCCAAAATAAAAAAAATTCCCTGCCCCTATTCTAATATAAAAAAAATTCAAAGCTCTTTACCTTACCAGCCCTTAAAAGGGCCTTTTGTGGGGCATGCCCCAAAGAATTCAGCTCTTTTGCATAAAACAAATACAATCCCCCCCCCATTACAACCCACCACCCCACATACCCCTATTCTAAAACCACCCAAACCCCCCTTAAAAAAGCCTAACACTACCCCCCTGAAGATCTCCCTAACCTTGTCTTCACCACACCTGGGCCGAACTCCTGATCCGATCCGGGCGATGTCTTCCTCCAAGCGGCAAAGAAGAATTCTTCCTCCGGCGATGTCTTCCTCCAAGCGGCAAAGAAGAATTCTTCCTCCGGCGACGTCTTCCTCCAAGCGGCAGCAAAGTCTTCATTCTTCCGGCGGCATCTTCAATCTTCTTTCTTCGCTCCCGCCGCCGCGGAGCATCCATCCCGGCCGACTGCTGTACTACGACATGAGGTACCTTAAATGACGTCATCCAGATGGTGTCCCGCCGAATTCCGATTGGCTGATAGGATTCTATCAGCCAATAGGAATTAAGTTAGAAAAATCTGATTGGCTGATTGAATCAGCCAATCAGATTCAAGTTCAATCCGATTGGCTGATCCAATCAGCCAATCAGATTGAGCTCGCATTCTATTGGCTGTTTCCGATCAGCCAATAGAATGCGAGCTCAATCTGATTGGCTGTTCGATCAGCCAATCGGATTGAACTTGAATCTGATTGGCTGATTCAATCAGCCAATCAGATTTTTCTAACTTAATTCCGATTGGCTGATAGAATCCTATCAGCCAATCGGAATTCGGGCGGACGCCATCTTGGATGACGTCATTTAAAGGTACCATCATTCGTAGTACAGCAGTCGGGCCGGGATGGATGCTCCGCGGCGGCGGGAGCGAAGAAAGAAGATTGAAGATGCCGCCGGAAGAATGAAGACTTTGCTGCCGCTTGGAGGAAGACGTCGCCGGAGGAAGAATTCTTCTTTGCCGCTTGGAGGAAGACATCGCCGGAGGAAGAATTCTTCTTTGCCACTTGAGGAAGACATCGCCCGGATCGGATCAGGAGTTCGGCCCGGTGTGGTGAAGACAAGGTAGGGAGATCTTCAGGGGGGTAGTGTTAGGCTTTTTTTAAGGGGGGGTGGGTGGGTTTTAGAATAGGGGTATGTGGGTAGGTGGGTTTGTAATGGGGGGGGGGGATTGTATTTGTTGTATGCAAAAGAGCTGAATTCTTTGGGGCATGCCCCACAAAGGCCCTTTTAAGGGCTGGTAAGGTAAAGAGCTTTGAAATTTGTTTAATTTAGAATAGGGCAGGGAATTTTTTTTTATTTTGGGGGTTTATTATTTATTAGTGGGCTTAGAATAGGTGTAATTAGCTTAAAAATCTTGTAATCTTTTTTTTATTTTTGTAATTTAGTGTTTGTTTTTTTTTGTAATTTAGTTTAGTTAATTTAATTGTATTTTTAGATAGATGTTTGTAGTTTATTAAATTTATTGATAGTGTAGGTGTATTTGTAACTTAGGTTAGGATTTATTTTACAGGTAATTGGGTAATTATTTTAACTAGGTAGATATTAAATAGTTAATAACTATTTAATATCTATTATACCTAGTTAAAATAATTCACAATTTACCTGTCAAATAAATATTAACCCTTACATAGCTACAATGTAATTATTAATTATATTGTAGCTATCTTAGGGTTTATTTTATAGGTAAGTATTTAGATTTAAATAGGAATATTTTAGTTTATAAATGAATTAGATTAATTTAATATAAATTTAGTTAGGGTTAGATAGAGTTAATATAGTTAATATAAATACTATAGTAACTATATTAACTATATTAACCCTAATATAATTAGGGTTAATATAGTTAATATATATAATGTAATACCTATATTAACTATAATATACTTAGGGTTAATATAGATAATATAGCTGGCGGCGGGGTAGGTAGATTAAATAGGGGTTAATCATTTTAATAGAGATGGCGGCGGTGTAAGGGGCTTACATTAGGGGTTAATAATATTAATATAGCTGGCGGCGGTATAGGGGGATTAGATTAGGGGTTAATAATTTTTATATAGGTGGCGGCGGTGTAAGGGGTCAGATTAGGGGATAGATAAGGTAGATGACAGCGGTGTAAGGGGTTCTAATTAGGGGATAGATAAGGTAGATGGCGCGGTTTTAGGGGCTCACAGTAGGGGGTTAGTTTATGTAGATGGCGGGCAGGGTCCGGGAGCGGCGGTTTAGGGGTTAATAACTTTATTAGGGATTTCGGGGGGGGGGATCGCGGTTGACAGGTAGATAGACATTGCGCATGCGTTAGGTGTTAGGTTTTATTTAGCAGATCGCGGTTGACAGGAAGATAGACATTGCGCATGCGTTAGGTGTTAGGTTTATTTTCTAGTTAGTTTAGGGAGTTACGGGGCTCCAATAGTCAGCGTAAGGCTTCTTACGGCTGCTTTTTGTGGCGAGGTGAAAATGGAGTAAGTTTTCTCCATTTTCACCACGTAAGTCCTTACGCTGCATATTGGATACCAAACTGCGCTGGTTTGGTATACCTGCCTATGGCCCAAAAAACTACGGGCGACGGCAGAAATATACGCGTGTAACTTCTAGGTTACTCCGTATATAGGATACCAAATCAGCGTAAATATTGGCGTCGCCGGCATTTGCGGGCGACGATTTATATCGGATCGACCCCTAGATTCTAAAGTCACGCAGGCACTGTCATGTTTGTCACTAACAGTACTGGTGTCTTCATAACTGGGTTTTAAAACGTAATTGCACAATAACAACCTTCATAACAACCTATTGCAATCCGTTTCCATCCGCAACTGCTAAAACAGCTGAATGCATCTTGTATGTTGGCATTGGGGGAAGACTGGGCCCCATTTATCAATCACCATATAGTCATTTTTAAACTTTGAAAAGTAATGTTTTTACTGTATTTATTTCTATTGTTTGTTAAAGGACCATTTTGATTTTGGAGTATTCTTAAAACAAAATGATGGCTACGGTTTCTGTTTAAAGGATTTATACTGCATTTTAACATAACTGAAACTGTAAAGCGGCAACGCTGCCTTGCAAATATTGTATGAGTCTAGGAGACCTTCGAACAAGAAAGCCTTCTTGACCAGGTTCTATAGGAGACATGCCCCCATGAACGGTCACAACAGTAGTTTCAAAGTGCGTGTACATACATTATTGAACTCATGGTTACAAAGGGGCATTAAAGTTTACAAGTTCAATAATGCATGCGCAAGCACTTTGAAACTACTGTTGTGATCATGTTTAGACGTAGTGTGCATGGAAACGCACTCCTATAACACCCGGTCATGATGGCATGATCTCTTTTGAAGATCTCCTAGGCAGATACAAGTTCCTTCGTCAACCTTAAAAGTATCTATGAATCTAACCTAAAGATTTGAATTTTTTGGTTAATTGTTTTTCTTGGATAGCCTGTTTCTGTTGCAGAAAATGATAATTCTGGACTTAATCAAAATTAAAAAGGGATGATTATTAGGGGCATCAATAATAAAAAAAATATCCAGACAGAGTAAATCATTTATCTGCTAGATTTCCACATGCACAGGTTTTCAGCCACATACAGAGATCTAGAGGAAGGTGCATGAAAAACATATTCTGATACTTGTGTCTCCATTATTTATTAGGTATGTACAATGACAAAAATGTTGTTTCGGGCAAACAGTTCATCAAGAAAAAAAATCTTTTGTTTTTGTACAAGATTAGTTTTTGGTTATGTCTTCAGGGCAGCATAACTTTGTATCTACTGCTACAAGCCAGCAGCAGCAACAACAATTTAAAAAACTAATTTAAAGTGAATCTTTCATACTTGTTGGGTAACACAGGACTTTATCAACTTACAAGGACATTGATGGATATATTTATTGAATAGTGTAAATATGTACTACTTTTGTATCCTTTCCTGCAGTTTGAGTAATGGTTTTAACCACATGAATGTTTATTCATTAAAGGGGACTCTTATTTTGTGTTTTGAAATTAATGGAAATAATCCAATAAACAGTGATTATTTTGCATTTGTCTGAATCCAAATGCACATATTTAGTATTTATAATGTAAGATATACAGATGAATGAAAAAATAAATGAAATGAGCATGTGCTTTTGAGGTTTCAGCTCCCATTAAATAAATGCCATGTCATGCAAAAACAGGGTAGGGATAATATGGTGGACTTTAAACATGACCCTAGATTGTCATGTCTTGTGCATTTTATATGCCTACTTATTATATAACAGTGACTATGGGACATATTTATCAAAGCGTCAACTGAAAATACGCTTGAATCCCACGTCGTATTTGTTGCGAGATTGATCCGCCGTAGTTATCAAAGCATCAAGATTTTCAAATGTTGAAATTTGTAACGTAATATACGCTCCCATGATCTCAATTCGACGCAGATCGATGCTTGCATCATTACAGGTGTTTGAATTCAGATTTTACTCTATTTGACCATTTTCCAAATTTATCAAACATTTAACAGGTACGCTCGCGTCTATTCTGACGCAGCGTACCTAGTTTTCAATCCGCCACACTTGAGGCCGCGGATGCCATAGAAAACAATGGGAGTCTGAAAACACAGAAAGCTTATGTTCGATGCTGCAAGAGAATGAAGTATATTACATAATAAAAGTAAAATTATAAATTCTATATCAATTGTATACTCTTTCTAAATCAAACAATATTATTGCTCCACATTTAGTGCAGTAGTAGATATAGGGATAAAAATGAAAAATACATTACTACTTATGGATTATGTTACAAATTTGTCTCTCATTACAAAGCATTTCTCCAAATTTGTTGAAAAGTTTTGTCCCAAACTTGTCGCACTAATAGATATAGAGATAAAAATGAAATAAATACACAGCACAATATAGCTAACTTCCTTTTTATTTTTTGTGAAAAATCTATGTGAACCATGTTTAAGCCACGTAATACAAGTCACACTCTCCACTTCGTAGCAATTATGACGCAAACTCCTAAACAACCCACATACTAGTAATTTTTTCAACCACTTTTGATTGGAATATGCATAATCACATGATTTATGACATCAGCCAATCTGATTCAAATGTACATTTTAAACTATCACTAACGAATCAAATTGCTTGATACTTATGTCATTGATTACTCATCAGAACTTGTAAGTGCCATTTGTTACATTGTGTATTATACTTTGAAAGTATGTATATGTGAAATTAGTATTTAAGATAAACATTGATGCTGACATTAGGACACACAGTGTAATATTTTAGACAATGATTTTAAAATTCGAATTTATGTTTGATTCAATATAATCTTAAGCTGATAGCTCAAAGGGAGAGCCCACATAACATTAAACTGTCATGATTCAGATACAGCAGAAATTAAAATCACCTCTTTACCGTCATGCTATTTTCAGTGTATTTCTTCCTTCTCTTGAATTTCTTTTTCAGTAAGAAATGTCACCTTATATGCCAGCCCATTTTATAACACCTGTGTAGGGGTGGTTTTTCAAAACTAGATTGCAATCAGGAGCGGTTACACAGGTACAGAGTGAAAACTGGCCCAGCTCTTAAAAAATCCATTGATTGCAATAAATTAATACATTTACACTATATACATATAGTGGTATAAATAAACACATATATATGACAGACAACATTGTTTAGAATAAAAAAGCAACTTAGGGACATGTAACTATGTTTGCAAAAGATTTCTGACATAACACACACATATATATATATATATATATATATGTATATATATATATATATATATATATATCAAATAGAAAACAGCACTCTGGTCTTAACAGCAAATAAATTACTTTTTTCTATTCGCTATATCTTAACCTACTCTCGCACCCTGGCACCTGACGTATTGTTTGTGAGAGTGCACCTGTTTCTTGCTGTATATATATATATATATATATATATATATATATATATATATATACTGTATATATATATATATATATATATACACACAAGTATGTGCAAAGATATATTTAAAAATTCTAGTATTAATAATCATTTATTAAAAAAAACATGAGATAAAAGCATATCATGACTTCTAGAAATACAATACACATTCATTTATGTGAAAGTATCATATAAGAAATAAAAATAAAAATAACTTTCTATGAGATATTGTTTGTTAAAGTATAAATCTATCTATTTCTTGGACATTAACAAATAAAAAATAAAAGAGAAATGTGCTTTTTTTTATAAATAAGGGGATCGTATGTGGATCCATGTCAGCGATGTCTGGCGAGCATATTGACGCCGGCGAATGCACTGAGATTGACGCTTTGATAAATATGCCCCTATGGGTCTGTGCATGACAATACTCCTCTGTGCAAATTGGTTATGCATTTATTAAAGTTTAAAATTGACAGCCTGTCTATATACATACTATATTTAATAATTACACTGCATATATTCCAGTGTGTGATATATACCTGTTAGTGTGTTAGTTTTATTATGAACTTAAGCTAAAATTGATGTCTTCCCATTTCTCATTGGGTATAAGTAAATATTTACCAAAAACTGCAGTGCTCGCTCCAGGCTACCACCAGCACACGCTGACTCAGGAGTGCACCCGAAAGTAAACCAGATTGCACGCTAATCTTAGTATGGTTCCATGATATTCATAGCACACCCTGGGCTATCAATAGCGTTCCACTTGTAATCTAGGTTTTGTAATCATTATTGGTTCATGAATCAAATATGCTCACTTATATTTATAAAAAATAAATGTTAAAACCCAACCTTTTAATAAGTAATTTGCAGCACTTTGAGAAACCTATCTTAGAAATTTTGCTTTCTGGCCTCTCTATGGAGTGTTGGACAAAACAAAATTTTTACCCCAAAATAGGAGGCGTTTATTGTCCCTTTAACTGTCATCCCAAATTGGAAGCCCAAAGGAGACTAGTGGAGGGAGGTGTTGTGGACCTGAACATTTTAGGGTCATCTACAGAGCAGGGGTGGAGCTGGGTGTAGTTGGGTGTAGTGTGAGGAAGCTTATGTAAAATTCAGTCTGGATCAAAACGTGGAAGGAGAAGCCTCCTCCCCTCTCCTTCTATTTCAGGTTTGTAGGGTCACAGCATGTGGGTGGGTTGTTTGTCTCTATTAAATTAGTGAAGTTTATGTGGGTACCTCCTGCCCGGTTTTGTAGGAGAGATTTTATATTGGGCTTGACTAGCGGGCACTTGTTGTTTGTTATGCGCAAACAATTTTGGTTCTCAACTGGTTTAATTGTTTGTTTTAAATGTTATTTATGATTTATTAATAAAATGGCCTTTTCAACCCAATTTTGGTTACAGTGTTTCTTTTATTTAGTGAGCAGGAATGGATTATATGGGGGTTAAAAAACTACAATGGTTGTATTTAATTTGTATTTAAACTATATTTTTTACATTTGTATTAAGCAAACATAAAATATGGTGCTGATTAACATTTAAACTAAGTATGTGCAAAAACCTGGGCCTCGATCCAATATACAGCGTCGCCCGCAGAAGCCAGCGACGCCAAAATTTGCGCGGGTTTGGTATCCTATATACGGCGTAACCTAGAAGTTATGCTCGTATATTTCTGCCTTCGCCCATAGTTTTTTGGGCCATAGGCAGGTATACCAAACCCGCGCAGTTTGGTATCCAATATACAGCGTAAGGACTTACGTGGTGAAAATGGAGAAATCTTACTCCATTTTCACCTCGCCACAAAATGCAGCCGTAGTAAGCCTTACGCTGTCTATTGGAGCCCCGTAACTCCCTAAACTACTTGCCAAATAAAACCTAACACCTAACGCATGTGCAATATCTACCTGTCAACCGCGATCCCCCGCCGCAATCCCTAATAAAGTATTTAACCCCTAACCGCCGCTCCCGTACCCCGCCGCCACCTACATTAAAAGTATAATGATTAGAATAGCCAATAGAATTACAGTTGCTCTTATTCTATTGGCTATTCAAATCAGCCAATAGAATTAAAGTAGCTCGCATCCGATTGGCTGATTTGAATTTGAAGGCTCAAATCAGCCAATAGGAATTCAAGGGACGCCATTTTTAATCGCGTACCTTGAATTCCTATTCAGTGTATGGCGGCGATCGTATGAAGAGGATCCTCCACGTTCCGGCTCCGGTCTTCAGTTCCAGAGGTCTTCGGTTTCAGCGTCGCCGATCTTCAGTTCCAGCATCGCCGGTCTTCAGTTCCAGATGGACGGTCTTCAGCTCCGCGGTCATCGGTCTTCAACTCCTCCGCTCCGCGTCGGCTGGATCCTGGAAGAAGAAGAGGTCGCCGCTTGGAACAGGACCTTCTCCGCCGGTCTTCAGGACAGGTAAGGAGCACTTGGGGGTTAGACTTAGGTTTTTTAAGGGGGGATTGGGTGGGTTAGAATAGGGGTATGTGGGTGGTGGGTTGTAATGGGGGGGTGTTGTTTTATTTACAGGCAAAAGAGCTGATTTCTTTGGGGCATGCCCCACAAAAGGCCCTTTTAAGGGCTGGTAATAGAGCTGTTAACTTTTGTAATTTAGATTAGGGTAGGGAAATTTTTTTATTTTGGGGGGCTTTGTTATTTTATTAGGGGGCTTAGAATAGGTGTAATTAGCTTAAAATTCTTGTAATTTTTTTTTATTTTTTGCAATTTAGTGTTTTTGTTTTTTTTTGTAATTTAGTTTAGTGTATTTAATTGTAGTTTAGTTTAGATATTTGTAGTTTATTTAATTTATTGATAGTGTAGGTGTATTTGTAACTTAGGTTAGGATTTATTTTACAGGTAAATTGGTAATTATTTTAACTAGGTAGCTATTAAATAGTTATTAACTATTTAATAGCTATTGTACCTAGTTAAAATAAATACCAAGGATAATTACTTGTGGATGCCATTGGTAAACAGTGCACTGTACCCATCTTATCATCATCTTTAAACAAAGGATACGATTTCAAAATACCCCCTTCACTCCGTTTTTCAAGAGTCCCATACTGAAGAGCCAATCCTGGTTGTTGGAGCATTCAGGTGATCAGGGACTGAACGTGCTGACGCTGCGTAGACGCCGAAGCCCGGTGCTCAGAATCCACTAAGAGCAAAGAAGTGAAAGGTCCGCAGCTGCACGGCAAAAGAAGGAAAAAATATTTGACAACAAACGAAGGTCCGGTAAGAAGAGAAGGGGTGGTTATCATACCAACTTCAGTCTAAGACTTTTTTATTTGAAATAACTGATAGTATTTGAACACAATTTTTTTCTCCAGTTAACGTTCTTTTTGGAAAGTGATCTATCAAATATTTGGAAGGGATTCTAATATACCTATACTTATTTATATTTTTATCTGGACAGATTTGGACGATCATAATATGTGTTCTCCTATTTGAACTTTTATATTTTACTTTTATTATCGATGTGTGGCCACACATACACATTCTCCTTATTAGTATTCTAACTTGTTCATATTGTGCTTTGTGTTTATTGTTATTCCTATCACACTATATGCACCTATTTCATGCACTTTATATTTAGCACGCACATTCTAATTTATAAGGAATTCCTTACACATAGTATTGCATCCTACTAAATATTATTGCAATCCAATTACCAGCAAAGCACGGCACTTTTCACAACACCAATATTTTATTGTCAGTTATATATTTATTTTATGTACCTTTATGTTAATAAATTTTAAATTTATCATAGTTTTTAACTTTTACTCTTGTACCTAGCTTTTTTAGCGCTCCTCTTTATCTTTTATTAAAATAAATACCAAGTTACCTGTAAAATAAATATAAACCCTAAAATAGCTACAATGTAATTATTAATTACATTGTAGCTATGTTAGGGTTTATTTTATAGGTAAGTATTTAGATTTAAATAGGAATATTTTAATTAATAATATTAATATTAGATCTATTTTAATAAGAATTTAGTTAGGGATGTTAGAGTTAGATATGGTTATTATACTTAATATATATATATATATATTATAATAATGATATTAACTATATTAACCCTAATATAATTAGGGTTAATATAGTTAATATAGCTGGCGGCGGTGTAGGGGGATTAGATTAGGGGTTAATCTATTTAATATAGGTTGCGGCGGTGTAGGGGGATTAGATTAGGGGTTAATCTATTAAATATAGGTGGCGGCGGTGTGGGGGGATTAGATTAGGGGGTAATACATTTATTATAGCTGGCAGTGGTGTAGAGCGATTTAGATTAGATGCAAAAGAGCTGATTTCTTTGTGACAATGCCCCGCCAAAAGCCCTTTTAAGGGCTGGTAAAAGAGCTGATTTCTTTGGGGCATGCCCCGCAAAAAGCCCTTTTAAGGGCTGGCAATAGAGCTGTTACTTTGGGGCAATGTCACGCAAAAGGCCCTTTTAAGGGCTGGTAATAGAGGTGATTACTTTAGGGGGATTAGATTAGGGGCTAATGTATTTAATATAGCTGGCAGCAGTGTAGGGGGATTAAATTAGGGGTTAATTAATTTAATATAGCTGGCGGCGGTGTAGGGGGATTAAATTAGGGGTTAATAATTTTAATATAGTTGGTGGTGGGGTAGGAACTCACATTAGGGGGTAGGTAATATAGATGGCGGCGGTGTAAGGGGCTCACATTAGGGGGTAGGTAATATAGATGGCGGCGGTGTAAGGGGCTCACATTAGGGGGTAGGTAATATAGATGGCGGCGGTGTAGGAGCTCACATTAGGGGGTAATATAGATAAAATAGGTAGCGGCGGTGTAGGGGGCTCACATTAGGGGGTAATATAGATAAAATAGGTAGCAGTGGTGTAGGGGGCTCACATTAGGGGGTAATATAGATAAAATAGGTAGCGGCGGTGTAGGGGGCTCACATTAGGGGGTAATATAGATATTGTAGGTGGTGGCGGGGTCCGGGAGCGGAGGTTTAGGGGTTAATACATTTATTATTATTAGGAGAGTGAGGGGGGATAGCGGATAGAGGGCTAGACGTGTCGGGCTATGTTTAGGAGGCGTGTTAGACAGTACGGGTGATTTAATAACTTTAGTCAGGTTTTTTATGCGGCTGCAGTTTCTAAAGTGCCGTAAGTCACTGGCGACTCCAGAAATTTGTACTTACGCAGATTTCTGGACATCGCTGGTTTGTGAGACTTACGGCACTTTAGCATCTGACGGCACCGTATATGGGATAGCTCGAGTTGAGAGCTGAAACTACGGGCGGCGCAGGTTTCCACGCTTGCGCCGAAACCTGCGCCGTATATCAGATCGCGCCCCTGAAATGCCATTTGAACATTTAAAGGAGTCTAAAATGAGATTTGAAGAATTCAAGGCTGTAGAACATGAAGTTCAAAAATTAAAGGGACACTGAACCCAAATTTTTTCTTTTGTGGTTCAGATAGAGCATGCAATTTTAAGCAACTTTCTAATTTACTCCTATTATCAATTTTTCTTCATTCTCTTGCTATCTTTATTTTAAAAAGTAGGCATCTAAGCTTTTTTCTTGGTTCAGTACTCTGGACAGCACTTTTTGATTGGTGGATGAATTTATCCACCAATCAGCAAGGACAACCTAGGTTGTTCACCAAAAATGGGCCGGCATCTAAACTTACATTCTTGCATTTCAAATAAAGATACCAAGAAAATAAAGAAAATTTGATAATAGGAGTAAATTAGAAAGTTGCTTAAAATTTCATGCTCTATCTGAATCACAAAATAAAAAAATTGGGTTCAGTGTCCCTTTAAGCAAAAAGCTACTGGAAAGGTGTTTTCTGAATAATTAAAATAATGCTGTTGAATTATCTCATGCATGAGAAAATCCTGGCAGTAAAAAAAAAATTGCGATATCTGCATAACTGCAACTGTATAAAAATACATACAGATGTTACTTTTAGTGAGGTATTCAAAAATGCTTTACACTTTGCTGTCAACCCACAGCTGCTTTTATGCTGTTGCTACACTACGATAAACAGCAGCATCTAAATCTAGTGACAAACTGTATTTAACAATTTTAAAAGCAGCCAATACTAACAAAAAAAATGCTTCCTCATAAAAATGTTTGATGATTGGTTCTCAAAATAATGTACACAGTTTTTCCTTATATTATGTGGAACCTTTGATTCCACCAGCTATCTCCCATGTAATAAATCCTAATTAGAATACCCCAACTTTATTAACCATATTTACCCAAAAACAATAAAAACAGTTTAGGCCCAAATAATAAGTAACCCCTAACATTATGTGTATACTACTGCAATTATGCCATAACTTCTCTGTGTGTGGACTCATGCATGGGGTATCTCGGGTTCTAGGTAGGAGGGAGTCACTGAATAAAGCATTTCAAGTATCCATTTAATCTCTATAGAGAGCATATAAGTACATTTCATAACTCTTTATGGGCTAGATTAATAGTGGACCACAAAAGTTTGTGCCTGAGCGATAAGGGGTTTATTGCGAGGGTTTGTGCTCATTGGGCTTACCACTCGTATTACAAGTTGGAAGTAAACGTGATTGCGTCAGCGCAATTGCAATTTACGCTAGAATGATTACCACTCATTTAGAGCGCTGGTAAACTGTTTCACAAAACATAAAAGTTTCACAAAACACATCAAAAAAGCATTACAAAGTACAGTTATACTCATAATAACACCATCTGATAAAAATGCACAAAAAAGTTATAAAGGTTGTAAGGTGCTGGGAAAAAAAAGGCAGGCAAAGGGCTTTAAGAATGAGACACATACATATACATCTCTAAATATGCAAAACAGAAAGAGCAGTCTGCCAGGAACGAACAGCAGCTCAAAGGCTTGTTCTATGGTCCCCTGTGAAAAGCACAATTGGGCAGAAATAAGCTAATCCCAGGTGGCAACCGGGCTATAGAACAAGCTATTGAGCTGCTGTTTGTTCCTGGCAGACTGCTTCTCTTTCTGTTTTGCATTTGTATTATGACCGTAGGTATAGTCTCCCTAAGGGTGATGGGGGAAACCAGACGTGGACTCCCTGCCCAATGTGCTTAAATGGATGTGGCTGCCCCTTACTGACGAGGCCCAGAGAAAGCCAAAACAATTGGGGTTGATGTTTTCCTTGTTCAAAGGAGAATTGCCTGGTATTTTGGGGCTGGGCTGACCTTGTTAGGAAGGATCAGACTGATATACTACAGGAAAGTTTTCCTCTGTGAAAAGCACACTTGAGCAGAAAGAAGCTACTCCCAGGTGGCAGCCGGGCCAGAGAACAAGCTATTGAGTTGCTGTTCATTCCTGGTAGACTGCTTCTCTTTCTGTTTTACATCTCTAAATATGTATATGTATGTATTTATATATGTTTATATGTGTGTACATGTGTATTTATGCATTTATATGTGTATATATGTATTTACAGACATATATACACATATAAACATATAAATACCTATGTATACATATATATATAAATGCATTTTGCCTTAATTAGATGAAAACATGTAAAAGCATATTTATGTAATATTCATATTTAATAAAGGTTTTAACTATGTATTTACTGTAAATATTTCACATAAAAATGCTCTGTACATAGCAGAATATGTTCTGTGCATTTGTAAATAGATATGCCTATATATATCTGTAAATATCTATACCTATATATAATCATGTATTTATATATATATATATATACTGTATATATAAATATATATATACATATATATATATATATATATATATATATATATATATATATATATACAGTTGTGCTAATTGATTTCTTGGCCATTTTTCAGAGAATATGAATGATAACACAAAAACTTTTCTTTCACTCATGGTTAGTGTTTGGCTGAAGCCATTTATTATCAATCAATTCTTTTTAAATAATAATGACAACAGAAACTACCCAAATGACCCTGATCAAAAGTTTTACATACCCTGGTGATTTTGGCCTGCTAACATGCACACAAGTTGACACAAAGGGGTTTGAATGGCTATTAATGGTAACCATCCTCACCTGTGATCTGTTTGCTTGTAAATAGTGTATAAAAGGTCAATGAGTTTCTGGACTCCTGACAGACCCTTGCATCTTTCATCCAGTGCTGCACTGATGTTTCTGGATTCTGAGTCATGGGGAAAGAAAAAGAATTGTCAAAGGATCTGTGGGAAAAAGGTAGTTGAACTGTATAAAACAGGAAAGGGATATAAAAAGATATCCAAGGAATTGAGAATGCAAATCAGCAGTGTTCAAACTCTAATCAAGAAGTGGAAAATGAGGGGTTCTGTTGAAAACAAACCACCATAGACCTTTTATACACACCCACTTATTACAAGAAAACAGATCACAGGTGAGGATGGTTACCTTTAATAGCCATTCAAACCCCTTTGTGTCAACTTGTGTGCATGTTATAAGGCCAAAATCACCAGGGTATGTAAACTTTTGATCAGGGTCATTTGGGTAGTTTCTGTTGTCATTATGATTTAAAAAGAGTAAACACAGTTGATTGATAATAAATGGCTTCAGCCAAACACTAACCATAAGTGAAATAATTTTTTTTGAGTTATCATTCATATTCTCTGAAAAATGGCCAGGAAATCATAAATTCTGCCAGGGTATGTAAACTTACCCTGTATATATACAACTGTATATCTATGTATATATATATATATATATATATATATATATATATATATATATATTGTACCAAAAAAAATCATATATATGTAGAAATATTTATTTATGAATAACATATTCTTGTGTGTACAGAAATATATTCATATTTTCATGTTGGGTTAGCATAAATGAGAATATGCAATCGTGTTTGCATGAGAGTGGGGTGTTTTTTCCACTTTTTTTTCTCCATCGACTTCTATGGGGGAATACGTGAACGCACATGCGATATTCTAAGTTCGGATTTTTGCGCTCGTCAGGTTACTGCTAGAGCAAAAACTGTTTACTTTCAACTCATGATACGAGTGCAAACTAACGAAAGCAAACATCTTACTTCTAGCGCAATTAATGCTCAAGCGGGAGCATTAATTTGATCTCCTCTCATAATCTAGCCCTATGTAAGCAAAACCAAAACCCAGATTTAGAGAATTCCAGATAGATCTAAAATGTAAGCACTGAGGGCTCTTTATACTAAGCAGTGAAAGCTGCTCCGGAGCCCTTTTCTGGGCAGGTTTGCATATATCTTTAAAAAAAACTATCATAAAAAAACAAAACTATTCTAAAACAAAACTATTCTAAAAAAAAAGTTTTACCATGAGATCAGGCAGTGCCCTAGTTGAAGTGATTGATTGTAGCTATTTTGCCACCTGATTGCTCCATGTCCCTACCATATCCTAAAAAAAAATCTATCCTAAACCCCCCCAAAATTTTTTTAAGGCTAAACCCAAAAGTTTACACTCACCATATTGAATCCAGCTCCATTGGGGGCCAGCGGCAGGTCCACAGGGAGTCCATGGTGGTAGTCCTCTTCATCCATGGCAGAAGCGGTCTTAGGTTGGGTTATGGGGGGGTTAGCTGACAGTAAATTAAAAGTGGAGCGGGATAGTTTGCGATGGTGGTAATGGTGGTCTAGGGGTTAAGTAGAATAGGGGTTAGTGTGATGGGGTAATGGTGGTTTAGGGTTAAGTAGTGTAGCAGGGTAGGTTGTGATGGGGGTAATAGTGGTTTAGAAGGTTAAGTAGTGTAGGGGTTAGTGTGGTGGGAGTAATGGTGGTTTAGGATTAAGTAGTATAGCGAGGTAGGCTGTGATGAGGTAATAGTGGTTTAGAAGGTTAAGTAGTGTAGGGGTTATTGTGATGGGGGTAATGGTGGTTCAGGAGTTAAGTAGTGTAGTGGGATAGTTTGCAATGGGGGTAATGGGGGTTTAGGGAATTAAGTAGTGTAGGGTTTATTGCAATGGGGTTAGTGGAGATTTAGGGGTTAGGTAGTTTATGCGATGGGAGTAATGGTGGTTTAGGGGGTCAAGTAGTGTAGGGGTTATTGCAATAGGGTAATGGCAGTTCATGGGTTAATGGTCTTTTTGGGCTTAATAGTGTAAGGGGTGGATAGTGTAGATCATAAAACTTAATTAAATTATTTTTTGTTTAATTCAACTTTTTTTGAAGCTTAAACCCTTTACGCAAGTTCGCATACAGAGTAAAATCCAATTGTGTTTCAGCGATCGCTCGCATTAACTTTACCGCTTCACTTATAATGTAGGCCTATATCTATTTGCTCGGGATCAATTTATTTAAAAAAAGTTCAGAATTTTAATTGATGTTTGAGTGTTAACACTGCTAGAAGTATTTTTTTTGCGCTCTGAGATTTGGGCTTGTATTATGAGTTGAAAGTAAAAAGTTTGCTCTCTCGGGTTCGCAAAGTTGCAGTGACAAATAGACTTTGAGAAGTCAAGAACGGAAAATCGCATTTCCCAGACTTCAATGGGGCTGAAAAAGATGACAAAACCAACAAGATGTGCAAACACTATCACGGTTATTTAAAAGCGCAACATAAGAAGATAATATTGCATATCCAATGTTATGAATGAATATGTTCTATTTCTTAAAGAGATATTTAAATATATATCTGATGGATTTTTGCTCAAATATATATTTATACCTACATATATATAAATAACCAGAGCTTTAAAGTTGCGGTAATCATTCTAGCATAAATTGTGATTGCACTTACATGTTCACATTTACTTTCAACTTGAAATACGAGCAGAATTTATCTTGTGCACAAACGGCAGTAAAAATCAAATATTGCTCACAAGCAAACAATATGGCTTTATACGTAGTCTAGCCAATGTGTAGGAAAACACCACTGTTTAGCAAGATTTGATATTCTGCCCAGAGAGAAACATTTGAAAAATCCAACTTTTATTGCAAACTTTCATAAAATAATTAATCAACTTTGTATGCAACACAGACACCACATAGCTGGCTCTGTGGGGCCTTCTGAGAAGGCATTTGGAGCATCAAGTGGGTCCATAAAGTCAGGTACTCTACATGCTCAGGGGCCGATTTATCATGCCCTGTATGCTGCCTTATGCCGCTGTTTCTGAGCGAGCCTTCAGGAAGAAGGCTCTGAGGCAGTGGACAGCAATCAGCCCGATCGGAATGCGATCGGGTTGCTTCACACCCCGTGCTAGCGGCCGATTGGTCACAAATGTGCAGGGGACGGCATTGCACAAGCATTTCACGAGAAATGCTTGTACAATGATAAATGCCGACAGCGTATGCTGTTGGCATTTATCGATGTGCGGCGGACATGATCTGCTACAGTTATTTTTTCTGCAGTGGCATAGAAAAGATAGCTGTTATTTGGAGACAATAATGTAACCTCACGTCTGAAATTAAAAATAAAAGAATATTTAAAAAAATATGTGATATAAAGCAGTACATTGATAGGTATTGTTCAGAAAGCCACATTCACAGTTATTTAGATAGCTTGTTCAATTAAAGTGAAACCTGTATAGATTTGCAGACTTATAGTAAAGGAATCAATTATAACAATTTTGTGTTTAACAATTCAAGGTGTTTATTCTTCATAGGAGTCTGTATACTACAGAGCGAGTGACCAACTTTTCCTGCCATCTCCCTGGCACAGACAACTAAAAGCTAGTAAAGTATAAGGTTTCTGTTATTTCTCCTTTTTGTTTTTAAAACTGTTTGCTTGTGTATAATTCTATTTGTTAACATCTTTTTATTAATAATGCAATGTGCATAATTTTTCGCATAATAAACATTCAATTGTTACATTTTTGCCTTTGTCTAATATTTGAACCTATGTATTTGTGCTGTATCTTTCTGTATTTTGTTTGCTCTGTTGTTATTTCACACCTACCCCCTAACCAGCTAACCAGCCCGCCCACGTTCCTGCTGTATTTAATGGTGCTCGCTGCACCACTGAAGTAAGTTCTCTCTCTCTTATCCCTATATATTTGAGCTGTATCTTTCTGTATTTTGTTTGCTCTGTTATTATTTCACACCTACCCCCTACTCAGCTAACCAGCCCACCCACCTTCCTGCTGTATTTAATGGTGCTCGCTGCACCACTGAAGTAAGTTCCCTCTCCCTTATCCCTATGTATTTGTGCTGTATATTTCTGTATTTTGTTTGCTCTGTTATTATTTCACACCTACTTCCTACCCAGCTAACCAGCCCGCCCACCTTCTTGTTGTATTTAATGGTGCTCGCTGCACCACTGAAGTAAGTTCTCTCTCCCTTATCCCTATGTATTTGTGCTGTATCTTTCCGTATTTTGTTTGCTCTGTTACTATTTCACACCTACCCCCTACCCAGCTAACCAGCCCGCCCACCTTCCTGCTGTATTTAATGGTGCTCGCTGCACAACCGTGCTGCTGGCAAGCCCGTCAGCACCCGTCCACTCCCCGACTGCACCCAACGCCATGAACCTTGGCTCCAGAAACTGCCGCCACTACGACGCCAGCACCCTCCACATGCTCAACACCGGTAGATTTTCCGCCTGCCACCACGCATCCCCGACCAACACCTTTGGACCTTTCACCTGCCGCAACTGCTCCTTCCCCTCCCTCTGGACCACAACCCAACCAACTAACCAACCAAAAAACAGCTGCAATTACCTCAACTGCATCCTCCTCAACACCCGCTCCATCCACAAGCACGCCCTCGAAATCTGGAACCTGCTAGACTCCAACTCCCCTGACGTTGCATTCCTCACCAAGACCTGGTTAAACCCCGCATCAGCACCAGAAATCGCCACTGCAATACCTGGCGGCTACAAGATTTGCCACAAAGACCACAGCAACCGACCTGGAGGAGGCATCGCCATCATCCACAAACACACCATCCAAGTCACAACCAGCTCCGACGACCAATCACCAGGCATAGAAAACCCACTTCAAGATCCAGGTCAACCCCAACATCACCCTCCACGGCACCCTCATCTACTGACCTCCCGGACCTCGTCCCGCCTTCTGCGACTCCATCACTGACCACATGCCCTCACCTCAATGGACTACATCCTCCTCAGTGACATCAACTTCCATCTTGACAACCCCAACGATCACAACACCTCCACCCTCCTGGAAAACCTTGGAACTATCGGACTGAAGCAACTCGTAAACTACCCAACCCACACAGCCGGCCACACCCTCGACCCAATCTTTTCCTCAGGCAACCACATCTCAGTCAATCACATCACCGAACTCCTCTGGACTGACCACCACTACATACACTTCTCCTTCAACAAACCCATCACCCACCTCCGACAGTACCACCCGCCCCACAGAAACTGGAACATCACCCAAGACCAACTACACCACACCACCTACCTCCACAGATGCCAAATTCACCGCCTGAAACCTCCACTGCTGGATTACAGACTGCTCCAACACCCTCACCCCCCTCAAAAAACCATCTGGCTGTCAAACCACCAACAAAGCCAGCTGGTTCACCCCAGCCCTCCGGGACTCCAAACGCCACTTCAGATGACTGGAAAGAACCTGGAGATCCAGCAAGACCCTTCTGGATAAAGCTGCCTTTAAGGAAGCAATCACCACCCACCACCACCTCATAAAAACCGCCAAAAAAACAGCCATCCAAGATAGAATTAACTCTAATGCACAAAAGAGCAAGGAGTTGTTTTCAGTCATCAAGGAATTCTCTAAACCCAACAACAACACAGCCAACATTCCACCCTCCCAGGACCTCTGCAATACCCTCGCTGCATACTTCCACCTCAAGATCCTCGACATCTATGACAGTTTCACGCCTCATAACTCAACCTCCACCACCCACTCCCCTACACCCAATGACACCCCTCCCAAATTTGCCACCCCCCTCACCACACACAGACTATCTGGAGCCCAGTCACCACAGATGACACCCTCAGAATCATGAAATCCATCAACTCCGGGAACACCCTCTGACCCATGCCCCCATCACATATTCAACAAAGCAAGCAACACCATCGCCCCTGAACTCTGCCGCACCATCAACTGCTCCATCAAAACTGGCACCTTCCCAGATATCTGGAAGCACACGGAACTGAAACCCCTGCTGAAGAAACCCCCACAAACTCGAATAACTACCGCCCCATCTCTCTACTCCCCTTTGCAGCCAAAGTCATAGAGAAGTCCATCAACTTGCAACTTGAGGCCAACCACACCCTGGACCACTCCCAATCTGGTTTCAGAAGCAACCACAGCACTGAGACCACCCTCCTCGCCGACATCCATGCCATGCCCGACCGAGGAGAAACCGCCGCCCTCATCCTCCTAGAACTCTCAACAGCTTTCAACACTGTCGACCACAACACCCTCCGCACCTGCCTACACGACGCTGGCATCTGCAGCAAAGCCCTGGAATGGATCACTTCCTTCATCACGGGCAGGACCCAGAAAGTCAGACTCCCGCCTTTCTCCTCCAAACCCACACCAGTTTTCGCTGAGCACCACCCTCTTCAACATCTACATGGCCCCTCTCACCGCCATCGTCTGACGCCACGACCTCAACATTGTCTCCTAAGCCGACGACACCCAGTTAATCATCTCACTCGCCCGAGATCCCACCACCGCCAAAAAGAACATCCACAAAGGCCTGACAGCAGTCACCACCTGGATGAAGGACAACCGGCTCATAGTGAGTACAGACAAAACCAAAGTCCTCCTCCTCGGACCCAATAAATTTGCATGGGACAACTCCTGGTGGCCCACAGCCCTCGGTCACCCTCCAACCCCAACCGACCACGCACAAAATCTAGGCTTCATCCTGGACTCCTCACTCTCCATGGACCGACAAATCAATGCCATCACCTCAACGTGCTTTCACATTCTCCACCTGCTACGAAAAACCTTCAAGTTGATCCCTACCAAAACCAAGAAAACAGTCACTCATGCCCTCATCAGCAGCCGGTTACACTACGGCAACGCACTCTACGCCGGCTCCACCATCAAACTGCAAAAGAGACTCCAAATATTCAGAATGCCTCAGCCAGACTCATCCTTGATATCCCTCTCCAATGCCACATCACCGAACACCTAAGGAACCTTCACTGGCTCCCCATCAACTAGGGAATCACCTTCAAGCTCCTTACCCATGCATTCAAGGCCCTACACAACATCGGACCCGAATACATCAACCACTGCGTAAATTTCTACACCCCCGCCAGACAACTCTGATCGGCCGACGAAGCACTCACAGTCATCCCCCGCATCAGCAAATCCACAGCGGGCGAAAGATCCTTCTCCCACATGGCAGCAAAGACATGGAACACCCTCCCGTAGCCCCTCAGACAATCCACCTCCCTTACAAAGTTCAGAAAGGATCTCAAAACCTGGCTCTTTGACTGAACACCCATCCCCTCCCCCCTCCCCCCTTCTCCTATCCTCTTTTCCCTTAGCGCCTTGAGACCCTCACGGGTGATTAGATTGTGCTCTATAAGTACCCAATAGATAGATAGAGATTACTGTAAATTTAAGATATTTTTGGCTAAATTGTATTCTGGAGTTAAGTTGTTAGTCTGGGTTTTTCCTTAGGATTCCCCATAAATAAATTGTAAGTGGTGGAAGCTTACTTAGTTTGAGTGGCAGTAAAAGTGAGTTTTGGGCATTTTTTCTAAGTCTAGGTCAGACTAGAGAATGTTGTTAACCCTTGCACCCACTTAACTATGTCACAGGCTTGCGTGGAGTGGCTAGACTGTGACAGATTAGTGAAAGTAGGAAGGGTCGGATAACCATTTCCAAACAAGTGACTGGTGCAGGGTTGGTTAACCCTGGCCATCACTAATTGGTGGGCACCGGTGTAAATATTTTTTATTAGATTTTAGTGCTTTGTGGATTTGCTATTATGAAAATCCCAGTACTGAAATAAATTGAGATTCTCACAATTTCCAAAGGCTAAAACTCAGTGCATTATAAAGTAACAAATTGCAAACAGTCCCCTTCCCTATTCTCTGTATTTCTTTTCTAGGAAGGAAATGATGGCACTGTTATGCCAGGAGAGAGAAATTCCCTCCCGTGGAAAAAACTAAAGAGGGATTGATACAAGCTCTTTTGGACTATGGCAGCACTCAGGCTGCACAAGCTGAACCCTCAGAAGAGGTGTCTGCAGCTGTGGGCAGTGATTCATTAAGATCTTGAGATCCCTTGAACTGTTATTTGCCAACTGTTCTAAAACATATGGGCTCAGCGGATACAAGTTTGCGCATGGAGCTCATTCTCAAATTCCAAAAAAAGCAGGCAGCTGAGCACCGTGCTGAAAGAGAGAAAGAGGCTGCTAGGGAAGCAGCTGTGCACCAGGCTGAGAGAGAGGCTCTGGCCACAGAGAGACAGGCTGCTGAGCGCCAGACTGAGGGAGAGAAAGAAGCTCTGGGCACAGAGAGACAGGCGGCTGAACGACAGGCTGAGAGAGAGTATTAGTTACTGCTTGCACAGTTGGAGAAACTGTCTCACCTGTTGTTAGTGAACCTAGAGTCTCCTCGTTAATCAGAACACGGGCAGAGAGATTCCCTAACCTGGAGAAAGATGGAGACTTGGATGTATTCCTGCCCAGCTTTGAAAAAGTTTGCAGACAGTTCCAGCTGCCAAGGGAGCAGTGGGTCAAGTATCTTACCCCTGGTCTGAAAAGTTCTGCACTGAAGGCTTTTGCCAAACTTCCTCCAGAGTTTGATCAGGACTATGAGGCAATTAAAGCTGCACTGCAAAGGAGGTATAATCTCACTCCTGAGGTGTACAGAAAGAAATTCCATACTCTGCAGAGGGGTATATCAGTTGTGGGAAGCCTGACAACAGCTTTTAAACAGTGGACCAGAGGACTAAAGATAGTCACTATGGAGGAGCTGGAAGATATAATGGTTAAGAGGCAATTCATACAGCTGTGCCCAGCTGAAGTGCAAGAGTGGGTGCTGGATCGGAAACCCAAAACAGCGTTGGAGGCAGGTGAGCTGGCAGATTTTTACATAGCCAACCGGTCACCAGTGAATGGGAGAAAATCCTTTGTTAATGGGGCATCCAACTGGAAAGGAGTTGCTCCACGACCCCCCTTCACCAAGCCTCTTGTGTCTTTATTTAATGTGTCTGTTCCCTCTGGGAAAGAAGGGCCGAGTGCTGTACCTTGGAATGGGGATAAGCGCAGGTGTTTTGCTCGCAACAAAGTGGGCCACATCAGCTCCACTTGCCCAGAGAAGATTAAATTGGTTTAATCCGCTGGAGGGAGTAATCTCTCAGAAGTACCAGCATTGGTGTTGTTTGTTATATTGCCAGAGGAAAGCAACAATGAGAACTTACAACCTGTGACTGTCAGAGCTAAGGTAACATTGGGGCTTCAGGACACAGGTGCGTCCAGGGCTGGTGAGCTCTAAGGACATTATTCCTGGCAAGTGCAACTTGCAGTGCCTATGGCACATGTATATCTTGATTGAGGAGCAGGGAGAGGTTTAAGAAATGTGGGCATATCTGAAAATATTCCTAATGATGTTTTACTGGGTACTGATCTGGGTAGATTGTTATCTCGTATGTACCTTACATTGCTACATGTGACCTGGCGACATTAGCTGTAGATCCTGATGTGCAAAGGGCTGTGTGTAAAAAAGCTCATAGACATGATAACCAGGAGGGAGGACAGAGTGTATATGTGCAAAGTGCTGTATCTGAACTGGGGGTGTCTGTGCTGAGATGTGAAACTGTAAGAGGGGAGAAAGACAGATAGATGGTGTGGGTCTGTCTGTGCTTGAACCAATAGGATCTGGAGAACCGAATTTAACTGTACAGTGTGAGACTGACTGTGAAGAAAGGCATATGTCTGTGTCTGAACCAGTACTATCTTGTCAGTATATGGCTGGGTTATAACACAATATATTTAATAATTATTCTTTAAAATATACCCCCAATAAAAATGCATATACCAAGACAATAAAATTAATATAAATTCCTGAATTCTTTTTAATAGTTAATATTTATAGACACATTGAAATACATTTGTAGAAACCAGAACATGAATCAAACTATACAGGGTTTAAACTATTGCAATATTCTTTACTCTTTACAAAGCAACCCAAATTGTAACTTTATAACTAACCTTATTCACAATTGAGTTTCATTCAATTAACACAATGATATTCCAAGATATTAGCTACTAACATTCAAGCAATACAATCAGCTGTTTAGCCATAATTTATCCTATATAATTCCAATTTAAAACATCAGAAATTGTATATATTATTTGTGCCAACAACCAAACTCTATGCCAGTTTATCTAAGCTGAATTAAATTCTTAGTTACCTACAATTAAGACAAATTCTAAGATATATATCTATATTTGCAAAGATAAATTACTTAGCATTTAGGATTTGTTTAACAATACACAGGCTATGAAATAATAGTTTTAAAATACAATTTATTCCTTTAAGTCTGCTACCTACAGCAACAATGGATGTTTGTTTTAAATATTTAGCATACAAAAGGCAAGCTGAAAACTATTCAGGACTATGAATATAATTCTAAAATATAAATAAGCTCTTTAAATCTATCAGTTGTAATTTAAATGCAGCGACTATGCATATATTTAGTTTCAGACATTTACCTGTAATTAGCAACCTTTTATACTTTACCAAAAATAAACAAATCGATATTCAATTTCCAATATTTCTCACTTCACCTCAGAATACAAATAAGTGTATTTGCAATCGATAAGAAAAGATAGCCCAGCTTTGCTTATAGTAACTGTATTTCAAACGCAGCCAGTTGTCCAGTTACCAGTCAGGTTAGCAGCATGTCCCTTTTCCTATCTTGCATTAAACTTATATATGTTTCAATCATTGGTGAGGATATGGGAGGCCCTCTGGATCTACTTTGTGATTTGATTCATCTGGGAAGTATCTTTTAACAGTCAAATCTTTTGACTGTAATACTGGATTTTGGCCATCGGGGGGCAACAGACAAACAAACAGTTTCATTTAATCATTTCTAACATTTAAAAGCATTTCTTTAAAATGTGTAGTTTAAAATGTTATAATTTCTTTATATTAATAAGTTACATGTTCAAATGTACTGTAGTATGTCACATTATTTATTCTAATTATTTTAAGACCACACGTGAATTTATTCCACTTATAATATATAAAATGCGTTTAAAACCATATCTGTTATGAAACAACTTAAAATCATAATAATTTCATCTTGGATTCAATTTCCTTCTTCAGCCTTCCGCTCAACATCACATACATAGATATATGTGGTTCTCACACAATTATATCTACATTGGATTATTATCCCATACAGATTAATATTTCATATCTGTATACATATAGGTAAAAACCTTTTGAAATTTTATCTCTCAGGTCTCCAGTTTTAATATGTGTCTGAATATACTGTACATATGTGTACCCCCCCCCACACACACACACATATATATATATATATATATATATATATATACATACACTCATTTGAGTATGCCCTTATTTATATAAAATCCAGCTGATTACACATTGTTATACACAAACAAAATTATATCAATTACTATAAAAAAATTAATTCAGCTAGCTACATTGTAAAAATGTGTTTTTGCTGGTCAAACTTTCATTGCTTCAAAACACAGTAGGGGTCATTTTACAACTAGTTGTTAAAAGCTATAATTTATTGGAGATGTGTGTAGCTTCAGCCATTTCTCAGACATTGTGTCTGTGTAACACTGTATGAGGTTATCTATCTGATAACCCTGTTTTCAGATGTTCTGTTAATCAAAAAAGGGAGATTTCCTGTTTGATCCAAGATTTATAACACACAAAAATATAGATGGTTTCAGAGTAGAAAGAAGGATTTTAACTTCACACCTCAGCGGGATATCTTTTGGAAACAATCCTTTGTTCTCAGATGTGGAATACATAGAATATACAGATGACTATCTTTTGAGACAATCTGTCTTTTCTTTGAAATGGTTCAATGGTCCTATCCTATATCAAGCTATAAACCTATGCTCTTCCTCAAGATAACTTTGACAACATTTCTTTTTAAGTGACTTTGTGACCCATCCTGTGTAATCAACAGAAGTGGGGGAGGATTGAATTTTGGTCAGTCAAAGCATTTAATGTCTTACAAGTGAATGAATCATTTGGTGCTGATAGCCAAATATATAATAATATATATTTTAATCTTCACATATACCTTGACAAAAATCCCCCTTCCAATTTTAAATAGATGTAGGACACATGTATTTAAATTGGCTTAAGGTCAATGGTATTTGGTGAGGATGTTGACTGTATGCATCATAGACAGTCTCTTATGCAGAGAGTCTGTCATTTTTTAACCTTCATGCTTATCAGCTAGGCATCTTTAAGCTACAGTATGTCTTTAGTGCATTTGGGGATATGACACTTCATTCTCCCTCTATGACTTGTAGTTGGGACCTAGGATGGCATGCTCACAACTGTTTGATAAGGACCCATTTATCTATGAAACTATTACTTTTGGGGATCCGTATTTTATAGGCCACTGGAGATATTTTGTCAGTAATAACAAAAGGACCTTTCCATGATGGAAGAAATTTCTTCTCCCTAACCTGATCTCTTCCAAAGTTATAAAGATAAACTTTATCATTTATTTCATATTCCTTTTTGGATGTTTTGAGATCATAATAAGTTTTAGTGGCAGTTGCAGCTTTCTATAAGTTCCTTTGAGCAAATGCAGATGCTTTCTTAGGTTCTCCACATACTGATGCGTATTGGCAGCATTTATCAAGTTCTGGTCTGATGTACAGTACAGTAGATGCTAAGGTAGAACCATTCTTCTACCAGTCATCAGTTCAAAAGGTGACATCTTGGTAGCACTACTTGGAGTTACTCTTAATGCCATCAGGACTAGAGGTAGTTTTACATCCCAGTCTTTACCCGTTTCACTCACAAACTTTTTGAGGATTTTCACAATGGAATGGTTGTAACGCTCTACACCACCACTTGAGGCAGCTCTAAAAGCAATATGGAGCTTTCTTTTTCCCCTAGTGTTTTCCACATTTTGGTCATCACTTTGCTAGTGAAGTGAGTTCCCCAATCTGATTTGATTGTTTGGGGCAAGCCAAATCTGGAAAACATGTGGTTGATGAGCAAAGCTGTGCATGTTTCAGCACTATTGTTAGGTGCACTGATGTACTCTACCCATTTAGTGTACAGGCATGTCACTCTTAACATGTATTTGTTACCTCTTGATGACCTAGTTACTGGACCAATAAAATCAATTTGTATATCTGACCATGGCATTACCATCCCCCTTTTCTGCAATGGCGCTCTATGCGTTGGCACATTGGGTTGGAACTGTGGACAGATTAGACAACCTTGACAGTAGGTTTGAACATCTTTCAACATGTGTGGCCAAAAGACATAATCAAACAATATTTCATACGTGAGTTTGGCACCACAATGACCAGATGTGGGAGCATCATGGGCATGTTGAAGCATTAGACCACTGAACTTGGTGGGTACTACCCATTGCTGGATGCTAGTTTTGGAGGTTCTAATTAACAAACCATCCTGTAACTTGAATTGTGATATGGATTTCATTAAGATTCTAAGATCTTCTTTGCCAATACAATCATCTTTTGAGATGGGGTTGCTTTCAGGATCTTCTATGTGATTATAGAAGATGCCTACAATGGGGTCCTCTTTTTGACTAGTGATCAGGTCCTCACTAGGAGAATTCTGACACCATTGTACCAAGTTAGGCTCACTCTGTTGTTTAGCCTGGTTTCTGGTAATGGCTTCCACCTGAATTGCACCCATTAAGTGGTCTATCTTAAGTAGTTCTCCAGTTATGGCTCCTTGTTTAGCTAATGAATCCGCAAGATCATTGCCTTCTTTATCTGGACCTAGAACCCTGGAATGACCCTTGATCTTTTTCCAGTGTATGGTTAAATCATTGGATACCACCAGATTATCAATCTCGCAGAATAACTTGCCATGCTTGACTGATTTGTTATTGCTTTTCTGCATGCCATTTCTTTTCCAAGTTGGCAGGTATTCAACAAAACTGTCACGCACATAATTTGAGTCAGTAATGATTACAAATTCATGAATACCATGTTCAATAGCCATTTTAATGTTTTTTAGAACAACAGTGAGTTCTGCAACTTGACTGGATCTTGGTCCAATGTTGAAACCTATAGATATATTTGGGAATCCATTTGCCCAAGTTATACCAATGCCAGCGACTAATCTGTGCTCATTATCAATAGTGGCATTGTAAGAACAACCATCAACATATACCCAAGGTAATGTTTGACACTGGTGCTCATTGTACATTTTATATGGGGAAAGCAATTGTTCCTCCAGGAAATCATCTTCTGATAATTCCTCCCCAGGATCCTTAGCAGTACAGTTGTGGAGCTCAGCAAGCGCCTGTGCGACTGGATAATTTTTATTCTGCTTGTAGCAAATTTCTAAAGGCCAGCCTTGTAAGGAAAGAGTCCACGCTGTTATGCGGCTATTAGACAAATTCCCATCTTTTATTCTCTCACTTTGCAGATATAGCAAAGGCTGGTGGACCGTTTCTACAATAATTTTCTCGCCCTGTATAAAGCTGCAAACATTTTGTAGAGCCCATACAGTAGATAAGAGGGCTTTTTCGCAATAGCTAAATTTTATTTCTACTGGGGATAGAGTTTTGCTCACATAAGCAATGCCTAAACTATCATGCTTTTGGTATAAAACAGCACTCATGCTTATATCTGTGTAACCTGTCTCTAAAAAGAAAGGTTTACCACCTTCAGGGTATGCTAAGCAAGGTGCTTGAGTGAGTTTTCTCTTCAGCTCCTTGATGGCTGTGTATTGAGACTCACTCCAGTGCCATTTCACATACTTCTTTAGAAGAAGTAGTAGTGGTTTAGCTAATTCTGCATAATTATCAATGGATTTGCGAGAATAATTCGTCATACCCAGGAATGATCTCAATTACTTTAAGTTAGTTGGGTTTTTAGAATTTACTATAGCTTCCACCTTTTTCTTCTGAGGATTTAGCCCTTCAGAAGTAACTTCATGTCCCAAGAAGTTTACATGAGTGCGGCACCATTGAGCTTTTTGTAGGGATAATTTGACACCTGCCCTTTTAAGTTGGCTGAGGACGTGTTTAAGCACTGCGATGTGTTTTTCAAATTCTGTGCTTTTGATTAAAACATCATCAACATAAGATAAGGTCCCCCTTTCCAGTGCATCAGGCATAGCCTTATGCATGAATACAGCAAATTCATGTCCAGAATTTATGTATCCAAAAGGGAGTCTCTGAAATGCATACTGGACCTTTTGGAATGAGAATGCCAGCTTATACTGGTCCTTCTCATGTACCTTTATGGTCCAATATCCCTGTGCACAATCAATGGCAGTGAATATTTTGGATCCCTGCATCTGTGCTAGGCACTGGTCAATATATGGCACAGGCCAGCTAGACATGTATACTCATTTGTTTATCTGTCTTAAGTCAGCACACAAATGCCATTGTCCATTGGGCTTAAGAACACCTAGAATAGGATTGTTATAAGTGCTGTGTACCTGTCGGATAATACCTCTTTCTTCCAAATTCCTTATGATTTCTGCGAGAGAATCATATGAGGCTAAAGGAAGTCTGTATTGTTTAACAAAAACAGGCGGTGCATTGGGATCTGTTTGTATTCTTGCAATATGCAAGTCTGTAGTCCCACAGTCATAAGAATCCCTAGCAAAAATATCCTTGTACTCCATCAGGAGTTCTCGCAGCTGTTGGCGTTCATCATTGCTGGAACAGCCATTAGCTAAAGATATTTGCTCTTCGACTATTTGCTGAAATCCTGGAAAGATTTCAGGCTGTCTTATTTCATAGGCTTCTTCCAACCTAGAGGTGAGATCCCCTTGATTATAATTTGCATTGCCCCCCTGACTCTGGGTATTGGGGCATTCTTGCTGTTTGATCGGCTGATCAAATACTAGAGAGGCTTCTTCAATTTTACAGATGCCTTCCTCTGAGCTGAAGGGATAAATAGACTGAATAGTAAATAGACCCTCTGGCATAGAGGTAAAGGATTGTTCTATTAATTGTTCTTCAGTTAAGTATCCTTCGGGTATTAGCCCAATTACATTATTCTGGAATCCAAAAGTGTAATAACTTGATTCCAGCGCATATCCTATGGTAGTTCCCCTGGATAAGGTTATATCCTGTGGGATCATGTTATGTACAATAACATGTATTGGAATAGTTCCAATATTTACCATAGGAGTATAGGCCATTGTTATAAACAGATTTTGTATTCGATGGGAGAGGCAAATTAGTGTTTCAGAAGTTTTTAATTTCTGACCTCTTTTTACTTGTAAGGATAAAATAAATTTATCAGCCCCAGCAGGCATTATAACATCGTTAGACACCTGCATATTCACAGCATATGGCATTTGCTGGTTTGATTTCAGGGCTGCACTTTCATCCTGAAATACTTCAGGGTCCCCCTTTAACCTGCTCCAGAGGCAAGAGTTAATCAAATCTATTTGTATGGCATATCTATGTAAGAGATCATTGCCAACGTATATTTGATTATGGGGAGTATTTAAAACTAAAAACAGGTGCTTCACTGACTTATTACCCATTTCACATCCTTCTTTAGAAGAAGTAGTAGTGGTTTAGCTAATTCTGCATAATTATCAATGAATTTGCGAGAATAATTCGTCATACCCAGGAATGATCTCAATTCCTTTAAGTTAGTTGGGTTTTTAGAATTTACTATAGCTTCCACCTTTTTCTTCTGAGGATTTAGCCCTTCAGAAGTAACTTCATGTCCCAAGAAGTTTACATGAGTGCGGCACCATTGAGCTTTTTGTAGGGATAATTTGACACCTGCCCTTTTAATTTGGCTGAGGACGTGTTTAAGCTCTGCGATGTGTTTTTCAAATTCTGTGCTTTTGATTAAAACATCATCAACATAAGATAAGGTCCCCCTTTCCAGTGCATCAGGCATAGCCTTATGCATGAATACAGCAAATTCATGTCCAGAATTTATGTATCCAAAAGGGAGTCTCTGAAATGCATACTGGACCTTTTGGAATGAGAATGCCAGCTTATACTGGTCCTCCTCATGTACCTTTATGGTCCAATATCCCTGTGCACAATCAATGGCAGTGAATATTTTGGATCCCTGCATCTGTGCTAGGCACTGGTCAATATATGGCACAGGCCAGCCAGACATGTATACTCGTTTGTTTATCTGTCTAAAGTCAGCACACAAACGCCATTGTCCATTGGGCTTAAGAACACCTAGAATAGGATAGTTATAAGTGCTGTGTACCTGTCGGATAATACCTCTTTCTTCCAAATTCCTTGTGATTTCTGTGAGAGAATCATATGAGGCTAAAGGAAGTCTGTATTGTTTAACAAAAACAGGCGGTGCATTGGGATCTGTTTGTATTCTTGCAATATGCAAGTCTGTAGTCCCACAGTCATAAGAATCCCTAGCAAAAATATCCTTGTACTCCATCAGGACTAGTTCTCGCAGCTGTTGGCATTCATCATTGCTGGAACAGCCATTAGCTAAAGATATTTGCTCTTCGACTATTTGCTGAAATCCTGGAAAGATTTCAGGCTGTCTTATTTCATAGGCTTCTTCCAACCTAGAGGTGAGGTCTCCTTGATTATAATTTACATTGCCCCCCTGACTCTGGGTATTGGGGTATTCTTGCTATTTGATCGGCTGATCAAATACTAGAGAGGCTTCTTAAATTTTACAGATGCCTTCCTCTGAGCTGAAGGGATAAATAGACTGAATAGTAAATAGACCCTCTGGCATAGAGGCAAAGGATTGTTCTATTAATTGTTCTTCAGTTAAAGGGACAGTCTACACCAGAATTTTTAATGTTTTAAAAGATAGATAATCCCTTTATTACCCATTTCCCAGTTTTGCATAACCAACACAGTTATAATAATATACTTTTAACCTCTGTGATTATCTTGTATCTAAGCCTCTGTAAACTGCCCCTTTTTTCAGTTCTTTTGACAGACTTGCAGTCTAGCCAATCAGTGCCTGCTCCCAGATAACTTCACGTGCACGAGCACAGTGTTATCTATATGAAATATGTGAACTAACACCCTCTAGCGGTGAAAAACTGTTAAAATGCAATCTGAAAGAGGTGGGCTTCAAGGTCTAAGAAATTAGCATATGAACCTCCTAGGTTAAGCTTTCAACTAAGAATACCAAGAGAACAAAGCAAAATTGGTGATAAAAGTAAATTGGAAAATTGTTTTAAATTACATGCTCTATCTGAATCATGAAAGTTTATTTTGGCCTAGACTGTCCCTTTAAGGATCCTTCAGGTATTAGCCCAATTACATTATTCTGGAATCCAAAAGTGTAATAACTTGATTCCAGCGCATATCCTATGGTAGTTCCCCTGGATAAGGTTATATCCTGTGGGGTCATGTTATGTACAATAACATGTATTGGAATAGTTCCAATATTTACCATAGGAGTATAGGCCATTGTTATACACAGATTTTGTATTCGATGGGAGAGGCAAATTAGTGTTTCAGAAGTTTTTAATTTCTGACCTATTTTTACCTGTAAGGGTAAAATACATTTATCAGCCCCAGCAGGAATTATAACATCGTTAGACACCTGTATATTCACAGCATATGGAAATTGCTGTTTTGATTTCAGGGCTGCATTTTCATCCTGAAACACTTCAGCGTCCCCCTTTAACCTGCTCCAGAGGCAAGAGTTAATCAAATCTATTTGTATGGCATATCTATGTAAGAGATCATTGCCAACGTATATTTGATTATGGGGAGTATTTAAAACTAAAAACAGGTGCTTCACTGACTTATTACCTATAGAGACAGATAATAAGCACTTAGCTGTGATATTATAGCTTTCAAACCTGTCATCCAGGCCGTGGACACAGTGGTCTTGGGGAGAAAGATATTTAATCGCTTTAGGTTCAGCTATCTGCGCTAATAAGCCTTCGCTTATATAGCTAGATTCCTGTTTTAAGTTCAATTTAGCATACTTGGTTTTACCAAGGTCATGTACTTGTATAGGGATAAATAGATCCTCTTTAACTATCTCAATTCCTGCGAGGTATTGAGCGTGGCCTCCCCCCTTAGGAATTCTATGATCCCCCTTGTGGAGAGATATGGTTAATACATCGCCGTCTAAGGAAATATTCGCTATCTTTCCAGGCGAAATTTGAAAAGTATTACCATCATAGCCACTTAAAGGAGTCTGATCATCTATTTGTAAAATAGTGATTTCAGGTACAGAGTTATTCCTGAAATGAATCTCCACGGCATCTGGTTTCTCTTCCACCATGTGACAGTTATGTCGGGGGTGAGATATATCAGATTTCTCATAATTAATAGGCCTTTTAACTTGTGACCAAATTACATTATTTATGCAATCAATTATGGTGCTTAATTGCTTCAGGAGATCACTACCAATAATTCAACGATCAGTTGGCAGATCCACTATAATGACAGGGTGTCTTATGACCCTGTTCCCCAGTTTAATTTTTAACCATGCTGTACCGTGGACTTTTAGAGAGTCACCCCCAACAACTATTAGTGAACCATTAAATTCTTTTATTTTAAGTTTGTGGGGTATTAGCTCGTTTAGCTGTGTGTAGTACCCGTGGGATAGAATAGTTGCCTGAGATCCAGTATCAATTAATCCCATGATAGGTTAGGAAACTGAATCCTGCAGCTCAGCTAATACATAATATCTCCCTGCAGTTTACCATTTCACACATAAAATTGGCATGATCACACACCTGTGGGCTCCGCCACGTGTTACCTGAATCCGCCGTGTTACCCGATGCAGAAGAAACTTTGTTCTTACCACTCATGTCCTCTATAATAGTGCCGATTGGGTTCTTTTTTTCCCGGCTGAGGTTGCTTGTCATCACAGCTAAATTGTCCGTTTCCGGTCTGTGGGGAGAGAACATGATTAGTACCATTTTTGACATTTATCATTTTATTTTGTATATCTCTCCCCTCCCTTTCAGGTGATACTGCAGTATTTATGACTGTGCCTGTGGCCCACTGCTGACCACTGGCTGTACCCCTAAAAAAGTATTGTTCGGTGGCTGAGTTGTAAAAGTTTGACTCATATTAGCGAATTGTTTGCTCAACCATTTTAACTGGGTATTAAGCTGATCTACTTGATCATACAAGTTACCTCTACCCCTGGGCTTATCTCTTGATGCCTTATAGTACTGGTTCCTGGACCATTGGGTCCCCTCAGAATCAGGGCCGCTATTCCTATCCTGGCGTGGTTGCCCCTGGGGTTCAACTTGTTCAGCATTAGTATTTTGGGGAGCACTATTTGCTTGGGGTGTCTGGTTACCAGGAGAATATCTTCACCATTTATTGTATCTACCCTTGCGGGGATACCAATTATTTTGTGGGTATTCTCTTTGGGAGTAATTATTTACCTGAGTATGTCCCCCATTTTGGGTATAGTCTCTCTGCACCTCAGCCCGTGTTGGGGGAGGGGTAGAGTTAAAACTTTGTGGGGATGGCCTGTTTCCTCTGGCCACCTCCGCATAGGTTTTCTTTTTAGACTCCAAATTGCTAGGTGACACCCTAATTTCTGCCACAATTTTGGGTTTTGATTCCCTTTTAAACCCCTGTTCACTGGATTGCTGAATAGAGTATAACTTTGTACTCTCTTTGATCAGCCATTCCAATGAGCAGTTCTCATCAAAATCTCTAGCTAAATTAATTTTGATGGGTGCGGGTAGTGCTTCAAAAAAATAAATTCACAAATTCTGAGCATTCAAATATGGGATTATCTTCAGCCATACTGTACGTATTTTTCAGTACAGAAAGGAATTCTATGGGGCTCTGATATGCACTACATTTTAAACCATATACAGCTATTTTCACTGCAGTTTTAGTGTGATGTTGCCCAAATTCTTTTCTGCACTGTCATTTTGTTTCATTCCAGGAATGAATATTCATATCCCTTAGTGAAGCAAAGAATTTGTGATATTTACCTTCAAATACCCAGGGCAGAAATTCAATTTTTGACTGCTCACTTGTAACATTCATTATAGATAATGCATTTTCAAAGGCCTCTAAGTGATCAATTACAGAGTGTGTTCCCTTGTTGGAGAATCTAGGTACTGCATCCTTTAGGAAAGTAATTATTTTATGGAAGTCATATACCTTATTAGACGTATTTTGGGATTTCCTAGGAGCCTTATTTTTGGGGTTGGAGCGTTCCCTATATTTACTATGGGGAGACCCCCTACGTATATTAGTACTACGTGGGCTATTTGGGTAGTTAGCTCCACCCTCTGACTCTCTATTAGAGTTTCCCTCCCCCTCATCAGCTGAGTTACAACAGCTCCCTAAATTTACATCATGAGGTGACTGTCTACTTGGGAAATCTATTTCTGACCCAACAGGGGTCATTTGTCTACATTCTTCCCTAAATTTCTGCATTTCATCCCTGATGCATTCTCTAAGGGAGTTAGAATTATCTGCATTATTTTCACTGTTAATAGAGGGGTTTTCATTATGGCGATATGACCTTTTTAAATCCCTTAATTCTCTCTGGCTTTGCACAAGCTGTTTATTTAACTCTTGTATCTTTGCTAGTAAATCTACGTTATGCTTATCTAAGGTGGCTATGTCTTGGGCAAACTCATAAATTTTATTTTCGTCTATTTTAAAAAAAAATTGCATCTGCGTGAGTAGCGAATACTATTTTCTAGCCTCTGTATTTGTAATTCTTTCTCTATGAGATATAGCAGCATTTTGTCAATAATGCATATCACAAGGGGCCAAGATTTTAGTATTAGTTCATCTCGCTTTTTGAGAATCTTGCATTGATTAATTATTAATAATTCTTGGAATAATTCACTTTTTTCATTCCACCTTTCATCATCAATGGCAATATTTTTAGCCTTAATTTCAAGCATATTCATGTAATCATTTAATTCACCCGCAATATTAAACCTCTCTTTAATGTGGCCTATAATGTTCATCTTAAGAACCTCACCTTGAATAAGGGGTATTGTTAGGGCTTGTCTATCTATTAGCACATGCTCTATGCACTATACAATTGCCTTGTTAAATATTGTTAAATATTTTTAAAACATCTTACAGTACTTTTACTATTTTGTGTAATAATGTGATAAAGTTTCTCTCTTCTGCCTAATCTTGTTGCCAAGATTAGACTATTGTGACTTTGTATTGTACAATATTAGATATGTTCACTGATCTAACAGTGTATCACCCAATAGAGTTAAAAATGTTTGGTTTTCACAGCTGAGCCTACCTGATCCACTTGTTACCTTAGATCTTCCCACTTCCATCTAATTGGCTACAGCAGCCTATTTAGGCTCACCTGTGATACCCAAACCACTATCTCTGAAGAAGCGCATGTGAACATGGGCAAAACATGTCAGATGGTTTGAGTTGTTCCTGTTATCTATTACCTCGCTAATAAACTCTAACTGCACTGGCTACCTGTCCGGATCAGTCCTCTTTTTTTCTGCTGTTTGTATCCGGTGGAAGGCACCCACCATTTTCCGGACCTAGCCAGTAGCACTCTATCTATGTGGACCAGCTCTTTTCTACATTCAAAGTTATTACCTCCACACAATACGAACATTGAAAACATTGGTAACAGATGAAGTAACATCATTATCATCTTACCGGTTTGTCACCACTTGATCTTCGCATGAGGAAACAGCCAGTTGGTTGCTGACAGCGCTACAGAGTGAAGTGGAGCTGACGTCATCTAATGGAGCAGGTGCAACGCGCACCATTTGCCTATTGCCACGGAGTGAGGACGCACGGACACCGACGGCCACGATACTGAGGTCATACTCGGGGGCCAACCTCTTCCGTCATCCCTACCAAACCACACCGGAGGAACAGGATAATCGCCTGCACCACAGATGTGGATCGAGTCTCCTTGAGGTACAAGGCATTCTTTATGAACTTAATGCTCCAGCCCGCACTGCATCATTACATCTAGCAGAGTGCGCTTGTCTCCCACTGTGAGTAATAACTTTCCTCCAACTGGGATTACTTTCTGTTTCCTCGATTAGAAACTGACAATGATACTTACATACAATATATGACCATTAATTACGAACTGTGACATAATTTTTCCACACTGGCAAACCGACCTACTTGCTAAAGTTGGGAATTTATAAGTTACCCAAAGTTCTTCCTATGGACATCACTCAAATACTCAAACACTCAGATATATAATCAAGTTGAACCGCTTCCCACTTGGTGTTCACTAAAGCAATTTTTTGAAAAAAGACGCTTTGCAGTTACTACAATCATAATAGTACTATGCTGACTTTTTTTTCAGCAGGGATTACAAATAAGTGCACTATATAATCCAACACGCTGCACCCAATGCTCGTATTGATTATTTGAATCTAGTACTTTATATCTTAAGACTGGCCACGATATATCTGGGAAAATTTGCTCTACCAATTTTAAATGTTATCAAATTTTTTTTGCCTTAGTTTCCCAGTATAATTTAGAGTATATATCTACTAAATATTAATTAATTATTTTGACTGTATTCAAGCACACTTTTCTTAGAGTTTTTTTTAGCTAAGTCTTTTTCAACTAAGTCTCTTTAACTACTCAAGGTGTTAACAATATAATTTGTACTTATTGTCCTAGTACATAAACACTACCATTACATATTACACATTATACAACTGTTTATCACCTTATTGAGACATATATTTTCATTATGGCAGAAGGCACTAACACCACAGGGGTATTAGACCAAGACAGACGTAAGCTTATAATGAATCTAGCACTAAAGGGCAGCTCAAGTACAGGGGATGATATATCAGAAAGTGATATAGTCACAATTTTTTCTACACTTGAGAACATCAAGTACAAGGAGTCTAACCTATGGTGGGACATTGAATTTTTAGAGTTATATATAAAAGAAAGAAAGGTTCCAAGAGGCATGAGAATGAAAAAGTATCCTACTTTTGCAGTCAACATTCCTGAATTTATGGAGGAATGGAATAACAACCTCACTAACTGCTCTATCATTCTCATGCAACAATTATTAAAACATAAAAAACATGAAAGAGAACTACTGCTAGTAGAAATAGAAGGTTTAGAAGTTAAATTAAACAAGTACTCAGAGACACAAAAATACAAAGACTATAAAAAACAACTTGATGACACAATGCAACAATTGGACACCACATTATCCAATAGGAAAGTCACCAAATACCAAAGAGATAGTAAGGATTACGAGCTAGGTATAGTGTATTCATGGCAGAAAAATAGACCATATAGATCACATAATAAAAAACAAAATAAAGGTAACAAAAGGAAAAACAATTCTCATTACACACCCAATGCAAAAAGAGTAACCTTCTCTAGCGTAGATTCAGATACGTCAGGTAACACTCCTAACTTAACAGAAAACACTACACACAACAATGACTCTAGTGATGAGTCTGATAGCCCATCTACATCACAGGGTAGAACACCTCTTACTAACTTAGTCAACATCTCAGTCACTAGCAGTACCCCAAAAAAGGAATTACCCCCCAGATATCGCAGCCGGATAAAGAAAACGGCAAAGAAGCAGTAATTAACCTTTCTCACTTTGTACTTACACATCACCAAACACAACTTTTAAACAAAGGCTTATCTTTTGCACCATACACCAATTTTGATTTATTTTCAACCATTTTAGATTTAAATGCACTGGTAAGGAAAATTACCTTGAGGAAACACTTCACTACACAACTTGATAATGATAGCAATTTAGCTAGTTCTCATTAAATAGATGAAAACACACAAACAATAACTTCACCCACACGACACCCGATCACTAGCTCTCACTCCAGCTTAGCACAACAATAATGCACTTACCGACGAATATAGGTTTGAACTTTGGAGAACTTTGTGACTTAAATGAACTTATCTCTCTCCAAGCTTCTACCTTAAGACACCTTAGCATTCACAGAAATATACCCTCATTCAGCACCACAACTAAGAGTAAATCCTATTTTTATCCAATTAATAGTAGAAGTGATTCAATAGAATTGTTCCAACACCTTGTAGAACAAGATATCACTAGATTACACAACTCCATTTGTGATAATACAGAAACAATTAGAGATAATCTAACAATAGGTGAACGAGAATCACTACGGATTCTCCAAACTAATCCAGACATAGTCATTACCTCAGCTGATAAGGGAGGTGCCGTAGTCATTTTGAACAAAACTGATTACAGAAGGGAGGTTCTCTCACAGTTAACAGACACTGATACCTACCAAAAACTAACCTTTAACCCAACAATCAAATTCAAAAATGAACTTAGGAACCTCCTAGATACAGCTAGCAAGGAGGGCTTATTGAAACCAGAAATGGCCCAACATTGTTTGGTTGAACACCCCATTGTCCCAACCTTTCGCATAGTTCCCAAAATTCACAAGACCTTGAACAATCCACCAGGCAGGCCCATAGTGGCCAGCAGGGGCTCTCTGTGCGAAAGGTTGGGAGACTGGCTAGATAACGTACTTCAACCTATAGTAAGATCCTTACCAGGCTACATTAGGGACAGTACACATTTGATTAATAGAATAGAAAAATTGAAATGGCATGACAACTATAAATGGCTGACTATAGATGTCTCTGCTCTTTACTCCAGCATTCCCCACTCAGAGGGACTAAAAGCTCTCAAATATATGCTAGAGAGATTCACAGATTTTCCTAATATTTTTATTGATTTTCTAGTAGAGGTCACACACTTTCTCCTAACACACAATTTTTTTGTATTTGAGGGGACGTATTACCTCCAAAGATGTGGTACAGCCATGGGGGCGAAGTTTGCCCCCTCATATGCTAATTTGTATATGGGCTATTTTGAAGTGTGCCACATCTTTGGGGGTGACTGTTAATTCAAGGCCAACATTATTACATACGGCAGATACGTCGATGATCTGATCCTCATTTACAGAGACAACAAAGATACCACAATTCCAAACTTCATCCAATATTTAAATCAGAACAAACTCAACCTATCCTTCACATATAATGTACAAGATAGAAAAATTGAATATTTAGACTTACTTCTACAATATGACAAGGATAACAATATCATTATTTCTAACTATAGAAAACCCCTATCCAGGAACACTATTCTTAGAGCAGACTCCTGCCATGCACCCCATATGAGGAAAGGCATACCGAAAGGTCAGTTTCTTCGCTTACGCAGAAACTGTTCAACATTAAATATCTACTACAGAGAAGCTAGAATCCTTAAAGAGAGACTATCAAACAGAGGCTACAATAAACCATTACTAAACCATATAATGACTCAGGTAGCCAAAATGGATAGACAAACTCTACTGAATAAGACAGAGAGGGGTAATACTGGGGAATCTAGTAACAAACAGCCCTCACAAGGTATCACCACGAACCAAGTAGCAAACACAATTAAAGCAACATTTGCTAAAGACCCTATTTATTTCACTACCAAGTTTAGTGGACAGTTTTATAAAATATGTGGTATTATTAGAAAATATTTACCAGTTCTTAATGGAGACACCACACTAAAACATAAAATAGATAATATAGTCAAGTTTTCAGCAAAAAAGGCTACCAATCTAGGAGATGTAGTGAAGAAGAAATTTCATAAGAAAATAGAGTCCCGTAGTAACTGGTTAACACCATCAGCTGGTTTTTACAGATGTGGACACACACACTGCAAAAGCTGTGACTACACAAACCCTAGCACTACCTTTGTCTCAACACAAACAGGCAATACCTACTTCATTAAGAGCAGGATTAATTGCACCTCAACATTTGTTATCTATCTAGTCACCTGTACAGAGTGTGGGTTCCAATATGTAGGGATTACTACCCGTCCTCTCAAGGATAGGATTAGAGAACATTTAATATCTATAGAAGAAACCACACCAAGAACTCCCGTAGCTAAACATTTTCATACCCACCCTAATTACATTAAGAATTTTTCTTTCCAAGGAATAGAATATATAAATAAAGATCCCCAAGGAGGGGATAGAGTCAAAACACTCCAGAAACGAGAAGTTTTCTGGATTTTTACATTGGCGACCAGAGCACCAACATGCATCAATAGGAGATATGATGTCAATTTATTTATCTACTAAATCAAGTTACAGAACTAGTAGCTACATACACACTATATTCTTACAAGTATGGTCGAACAGGTACTGCCTCTCCAGAAACATTAATTTACACAAATAAACTACCTATTCGTATAGCAGACCCAATCATTGCCTTAACTATAACTCCCACTTTAGGTTTTCCCTAGTACTTCAGAGAGAAACAAGAAGTTAAAATTAAGAAGTAATCAATTAATAATAAAAGAATATTTGAGGGATTATATTCAATCACTCAGCAAGTTAACAACACATGTCCTTGACATACTAATAATGTCTAGGGCAATAATATACCTATTCCTTAACACGCTGTGTAACACCCCGAGAACCTAATCCAAGGGTCACATATCCCAGAACTAAAAGTGAATACTAAGTTTTAAAGTAACATACTATCCTTTTAATATAGAACAATTAGAAATAAGTTATCAGTTTATTTGTCACCTTCCTCTTTATCCTTCCTTTTTTACTTTTTTTCTTTAGCTATTTCATTATTGAAAAAACACTTTTTTATCTCATTTCTTGTACTTGTAAAGAGCTTGTCTATCTATTAGCACATGCTCTATGCACTATACAATTGCCTTGTTAAATATGGTTAAATATTTTTAAAACATCTTACAGTACTTTTACTATTTTGTGTAATAATGTGATAAAGTTTCTCTCTTCTGCCTAATCTTGTTGCCAAGATTAGACTATTGTGACTTTGTATTGTACAATATTAGATATGTTCACTGATCTAACAGTGTATCACCCTCTAGAGTTAAAAATGTTTGGTTTTCACAGCTGAGCCTACCTGATCCACTTGTTACCTTAGATCTTCCCACTTCCATCTAATTGGCTACAGCAGCCTATTTAGGCTCACCTGTGATAACCAAACCACTATCTCTGAAGAAGCGCATGTGAACATGCGCGAAACATGTCGGTTTGGTTTGAGTTGTTCCTGTTAACTATTACCTTGCTAATAAACTCTAACTGCACTGGCTACCTGTCCGGATCAGTCCTCTTTTTTTCTGTTCTCTTTAATGTGGCCTATAATGTTCATCTTAAGAACCTCACCTCGAGTAAGGGGTATTGTCAGGGAACAATTTTCAACGCTATGTACAGAATTAAATGATTCACTCCTAGTAACAGACATTATTATATTGGTTTAGTATTTAGTTAAATTAAAACGCTAATACAATTTTTACCAATAAGAGAAGAAAAGAAAAAAATATATATATGTTTTCAAAAAATATTAACATTAATTTTAAAATATGAAAATTAATATTTCAATAACAAAATTATATTTCAAAATATTAATATTAATCTTGAAATATGAAAATCAATATTTCAATTTTTCAAAAACAAATTATATTTTCAAAATATTAATATCAATCTTGAAATATGAAAATCAATATTTTTATTAATTTTGAAATATGAAAAATGTATATTTTTATTAATTTTTCAAAAATTATTTTTTAATAATATTTCAAGATATTAACATTAACTTTGAAATATTTAATCACAAAAAATAATTCAAAATAAAAAAAATTTAGATTATTTTTTTTTTCTTTTTAATAATTTCTATTTACTACAAATATATCATATTATTGTGATAAATATTAATAACATCTATAGCAGTGCCTCCAAATAATATGTCAGTATATGGCTGGGTTATAAAACAATATATTTAATAATTATTCTTTAAAATATACCCCCAATAAAAATGCATATACCAAGACAATAAAATTAATATAAATCCCTGAATTCTTTTTATTAGTTAATATTTATAGACACATTGAAATACATTTGTAGAAACCAGAACATAAATCAAACTATACAGGGTTTAAACTATTGCAATATTCTTTACTCTTTACAAAGCAACCCAAATTGTAACCTTATATTTAACCTTATTCACAATTGAGTTTCACTCAATTAACACAATGAGATTCCAAGATATTAGCTACTAACATTCAAGCAATACAATCAGCTGTTTAGCCACGATTTATCCTATATAATTCCAATTTAAAACATCAGAAATTGTATATAATATTTGTGCCAACAACCAAACTCTATGCCAATTTTTCTAAGCTGAATTAATTTCTTACTTACCTACAATTAAGACAAATTCTAAGATATATATCTATATTTGAGAAGATAAATTACTTAGCATTTAGGATTTGTTTAACAATACACAGGCTATGAAATAATAGTTTTAAAATACAATTTATTCCTTTAAGTCTGCTACAAACAATGGATGTTTGTTTTACATATTTAGCATACAAAAGGCAAGCTGAAAACTATTCAGGACTATGAATATAATTCTAAAATATAAATAAGCTCTTTAAATCTATCAGTTGTAATTTAACTGCAGCGACTATGCATATATTTAGTTTCAGACATTTACCTGTAATTAGCAACCTTTTATACTTTACCAAAAATAAACAAATCAATATTCAATTTCCAATATTTCTCGTTTCACCTCAGAATACAAATAGGTGTATTTGCAATCGATAAGAAAAGGTAGCCCAGCTTTGCTTATAGTAACTGTATTTCAAGCACAGCCAGTTGTCCAGTTACCAGTCAGGTCAGCAGCATGTCCTTTTTCCTATCTTGCATTAAACTTATATATGTTGCAATCATTGGTGAGGATATGGGAGGCCCTCCGGATCTACTTTGTGATTCGCCCTTATGGAGCTGAGCATGGATTGGTTCATCTGGGAAGTATCTTTTAACAGTCAAATCTTTTGACTGTAATACTGGATTTTGGCCATCTGGGGGCAACAGACAAACAAACAGTTTTATTTAATCATTTCTAACATTTAAAAGCATTTCTTTAAAATGTGTAGTTTAAAATATTATAATTTCTTTATATTAATAAGTTATATGTTCAAATGTACTGTACTATGTGACATTATTTATTCTGATTATTTTAAGACCACACGTGAATTTATTCCACTTATAATATATAAAATGTGTTTAAAACCATATCTTTTGTGAAACAACTTAAAATCATAATATCTTCATCTTGGATTCAATTTCCTTCTTCAGCCATCCGCTAAACATCACATACATAGATATATGTGGTTCTCACAAAATTATATCTACATTCGAATATATGTATACCATACAGATTAATATTTCATATTTGTATATCTCTCTTTGAGAGGATAAAATACACAGGATATCATTTAAAATATAAATTATATGTAAACTTCTTAGATGCCTGAAATGAAAGAGATAATTGTTAGAATGCTCATTTTAAATCCTAAAACATTCTATGCTTCCAAAATATATATATATAGGTAAAAACATTTTGAAATTTTAGCTCTCAGGTCTCCAGTTTTAATATGTGTCTGAATATACTGTACATATGTGTAACCCCCCCCACACACACATATATATATACACATACACTCATTTGAGTATTCCCTTATGTATATAAAATCCAGAAGATTACACATTGTTATACACAAACAAAATTATATAAATTACTATAAAAAATGAATTCAACTAGCTACATTGTAAACATGTGTTTTTGCTGGACAAACTTTCATTGCTTCAAAGCACAGTAGGGGTCATTTTACAACTAGTTGTTAAAAGCTATAATTTCTTGGAGATGTTTGTAGCTTCATCCATTTCTCAGACATTGGGGCTTATCTATCAAGCTCCGAAAGGAGCTTGATGGCCCGTGTTTCTGGCGAGTCTTCAGACTCGCCAGAAACAGCAGTTATAAAGCAGCGGTCACAAAGACCACTGCTCGATAACCCTGTCCGCCTGCTCTGAGCAGGCGGACAGGAATTGCCACAATTCAACCTGATCGAGTACGATCGGGTTGATTGACACCTCCCTGCTGGCGGCCGATTGGCCATGAGTCTGCAGAAGGCGACGTTGCACCAGCAGCTCTTGTGAGCTGCTGGTGCAATGCTGAATACGGAGAGTGTATTGCTCTCCGCATTCAGCGAGGTCTTGTGGACCTGATCCACACTGTCGGATCAGGTCCGCAAGACATTTTTTAAATAGGGGCCATTGTGTCTGTGTAACACTGTATGATGTTATCTATCTGATAATCCTGTTTTCAGATGTTCTGTTAATCAAGAAAGGGAGATTTCCTGTTTGATTCAAGATTTATAACACACAAAAATATAGATGGTTTCAGAGTAGAAAGAAGGATTTTAACTTCACACCTCAGCGGGATATCTTTTGGAAACAATCCTTTGTTCTCAGATGTGGAATACATAGAATATACAGATGACTATCTTTTGAGACAATCTGTCTTTTCTTTGAAATGGTTCAATGGTCCTATCCTATTTCAAGCTATAAACCTCTGCTCTTCCTCAAGATAACTTTGACAACATTTCTTTTTAAGTGACTTTGTGACCCATCCTGTGTAATCAACAGAAGTGGGGGAGGATTGAATTTTGGTCAGTCAAAGCATTTAATGTCTTATAAATGAATGAATCATGTGGTGCTGATAGCCAAATATATAATAATATATATATTAATCTTCACATATACCTTGAAAATCTGTAAAACAGAGTTTAACTGTACAGGGAGAAACTGGCTGTGAGAAGATGCAGATGGGTGGTGTGGAGTCCCCTGTGGAAAGAAAGAGCCAGGATATATGGGATAAATGGCAGAAGGAAGATAGGTGCTTGTCTGTACCAGAGTCAGAAGGATTCCAAATTCTGTGTGAGGATGTAAAGTGTCAGGCTGACTGTGAGAGGGGGCAGAGGGAAAGTGTAGACCAATCTGTGTCAGAAGCAGCAGTGCCCCAGACTCCAGAGTGTGAGGGAGAAGGGTACAGGATCCTCCTGGAGGGCCCTGCAGAGTGAGTGTGAAAGATTGAGGGTGACAGAGACCCCAGTAACCTCAGCTGTGACCTATAAGCAGACTGAACAGACTAGGGGACAGAGACTGACACAGACTGCAGATACAAGGGGGAGGAGTACAGAGAAGTATATTTACACAGCCCCACAGTGCCAATAAGCAGATACACTGATAGGTTTGCAGAGTCAGAGCCCCCAGCAGGCTCAGCAGCTAGGCCCCACAGTGGAGAAAAGGGGGGCAGTTAGGCAACCCCCTACCAAACATAACAAAGTGCAGGAGTACAGGCATTCTACTCAGGTGGAGGGGCAAGATCCCTGGGTGGTTAATCAAAAGCTGACAAAACACAATACATTCAGAGGATGTGAAAAGAAACTAGACTTCACAGACACCTCTGTAACAGGGTATGATGTACATTTTATGGACAAGATGCAAGCTGTATTCGGGGAGGTACCTGAAAAACTCAGAGATGTCAATGCCATATTCATACAAGAATAGTTGCAGGATTCTACTGCCAGAGAGGGAGTGTATGAAATGGGGCAGAATGTTCTGTTACTAACACCCATGAGGCAGAACAAGCTACAGTCTGCATGGGAGTGCCCCTGCAATATATTAAATCAGCTGGGTAGAGTAAATTGTGTGTCATTTTTAAATGGAGGGCATCATGATGGCAAAACTCTTATGTGTAATTTGTCTGGGAATGGTATTACCAGATCAAGGGGAAGCTCCCTTTGATACACAGCTGGAGTGGCTTGTGTTCCTGGTCCCTTTCCGTCTCTAATTTGGGGGAGGTGTCATGAATACTTCAGGATTTGGATGATAAGGGGTTAATTTTCTTTAGCCTGTGTGCTAAAAACATTTGTTTGTTTTTTGTTCAGAAGAAATGTGCTGTGTGTGTTTCCCTTTGATAAGCCAGCACCCATAATAAATAGTTTCTAAGTTCCACTTCACCAAGGGGCATATTTATCAAGGCGTCAATCTCAGTGCATTTGCCAGCGTCAATACGCTCGCCAGTCATCGCTGATGCGGATTTACATACAATCCCCTTATTTATTAAAAAAATGTCAAAGACACGCTCGTCAAGTACGGAACAATGAGCATCGGACTGTTGTTAACTAACAGTCATCGATGACACGGTTATTCAGGTTTTTCCCAATTTTATTTATACCATTTCATTACTGTCCATAAACAAGCACATTTCTCTAAAGCTAATCTTTTATTTTTCATCTGTTAATGTCCAAGAAATAGATAGATTTATACCTCAACAAACAATCTCATAGAAAGTTATTTTTATATTTATATGATACTTTCACATACATTAATGTATATTTGTATCTCTAGAAGTCATGATATGCTTTAATCTCATGGTTTTTTATATAAATGATTATTAATGCTAGAATATGTACATATATCTTTGCATACTTATATATATATGTATATATATATATATATATATATACTGTATATATATATATATATATATATATATATATATATAGTATATATATTTAGAAATATATATACTGTATATATATGTGTGTGTTATGTCAGAAATCTTTTGCAAACATATTTACATGTCCCTAAGTTCCTTTTTTTGTTCTAAACAATGTTGTCTATCATATTTCTGTGTTTATTTATATCACTATATGTATATAGTGTAAATGTATTATTATTCTGACCATGACTAATTGCAAATATAGCATGTCATCAGGGTATCATATGTTTTTATCTGCAATCAATGGATATTTTAAGAGCTGGGCCAGTTTTCTCTCTGTACCTGTGTAACCCCTCCTGATTGCAATCTAGTTTTAAAAAAACACCCCTACACAGGTGTTATACAATGGGCTGGCATATAAGATGACATTTCTTACTGAAAAAGAAATTCAAGAGAAGGAAGAAATACACTGAAAATAGCATGACAGTAAAGAGGTGATTTTAATTACTGCTGTATCTGAATCATGACAGTTTAATGATAGTTGGGCTATCCCTTTGAGCTATCACCTTAAGATTATATTGAATCAAACATCAATCGATTTTTAGAATCATTGTCTAAAATATTACACTGTGTGTCCTAATGTCAGCATCAATGTTTATCCTTAATACTAATTTCACATATACATACTTTCCAAGTATAATACACAATGTAACAAAGGGCACTTACACGTTCTGATGAGTGATCAATGACACAAGTATCAAGCAATTAGATTCGTTAGTGATAGTTTAAAATGTGTATTTGAATCAGATTGGCTGATGTCATAAATCATGTGATTATGCATATTCCAATCAAAAATGGTTGAAAAATGTAATAGTGTGTGGGTTGTTTAGGAGTTTGCGTCATAATTGGTGTGAAAAGTGTTGAGTCAAAATTGGTGCGAAGTGGAGAGTGAGGCTTGTATTACATGGCTTAAACATGGTGCACATAGATTTTTCACAAAAAATAAAAAGGAAGATTGCTATATTATGTTGTGTATTTATTTTATTTTTATCTCTATATCTATTAGGGCAACAAGTTTGGGGAAAAACTTTTCAACACATTTGGAGAAATAATATTGTCCTCTTGCTTTGTAATGAGAGACAAATTTGTAACATAATCCATAAGTAGTAATGTATTTTTCATTTGTATCCCTATATCTACTAGTGCACCAAATGTGTTTGATTTAGAAAGGGTATACAATTGTAATAGAGTTTCTAATTTACTTTTATTATGTAATATACTTCATTGTCTTGCTGCATCGAACACAAGTTTTCTGTTATCAGACTCCCATTGATTTCTATGGCATCAGCGGCCTCAAGGATGGCGGATTGAAAATTAGGTACGCATCGTCGGAATAGATGTGAGCGTACCTATTAAATGTTTGATAAATTGGGAAAATGGTAAAATAGAGTCGAATGTGACTTTGTAACATCTGTAATGACGCAAGCATCAATCTGCGTTGGATTGAGATCGCAGAAGCATATATTATATCACAAATTTCAACATTTGATGATCTTGAAGTCATATCAATCTCGCGACAAATACAACGCGGAATTCAAGTGTATTTTCAGTTGACGCTTTGATAAATATGCCTCCAAATGTTATTGCGTATGCATTGATGCATCAAGAAAAATAAAATTGTCAGCTCAAGAGACAATAAGCAGTGCAATCTTCCCAGAGCAGACAAGGTCAATAAGAGGACAGTAGTACAATTTGAGACATGCTTTTAAACATGTTATGACAGTAGATGAGGTAAATATGACAACCATGTCATATTTGGTACCAAACTAATTCTCATGATGTCACTGGGAAATTGCTTATATAGGTGTATGCGCAGAATATGCCTATAAGAAGTTTTGAGGTGTTCTATAATTTCAGGCAAAGACTCAAAACTTTATGACTCAAAGAGATGGGTGGATCGTTCCCTAGCCCCTCTGCAAAAAGGTTGGGTCAAGCAACTTGATATCATGAAATCAAGTATAAAAGTTGTATGTTTAACAATTCAAGTTGTTCATTCTTCATGGGAGGCTGTATACTACAGAGTGAGTGACCAACTTTTCCTGCCATCTCCCTGGCACAGACAACTAAAATCTAATAAAGTATAAAGTTTTTGTTATTTCTTCTTTTTGTTTTTAAAACTGTTTGCTTGTGTATAATTCTATTTGTAAACATCTTTTTATTAATAATGCACTGTGCATATTTTTTCGCATAAACATTCAATTATTAAGTTTTTGCCTTTGTCTAATATTTGAACCATGTTACTGAAAGAGCAGTCTCTTTCAGTGACGTGGTTCAAATATTAGACAAAGGCAAAAACTTAATAATAGTAGTATTATTACTGTCAATTTAGGCTATTTTTTGCTAAATTGTATTCTGGAGTTAAGTTGTTAGTCTGGGTTTTTCCTTAGGATTTCCCATAAATAAATCATAAATGGTGGCAGCTTATTTAGTTTGAGTGGAAGTTAAGGGGAGCTTGGGGCATTTTTTCTAAGTCTAGGACAGACTAGAGAGTGTTGTTAACCCTTGCACCCACTGAACTAAGTCACAGGCTTGCCTGGAGTGGCTAGACTGTGACATATTAGTGAAAGTAGGAAGGGTCGGTTAACTCTTTCCTTGACAAACAAATGACTGGAGCAGGGTTGGTTAACCCTGGTCGTCACAATATTATATATAGGTATAGAGATATACATATATACAGTATATATATATATATAAATATTAGAACATATTTCCCTATGTAAAGAACATTGGAATGTGAAATATTTACAGTACATACACAGTTAAACATTTTATTAAGTATGATTTTATATGTTTTCAGCTTCTTAACTGCAAAAGGCTCCAATACACTTATTTATATATATATATATATATATATATATATATATATATATATATATATATATATATATATATATGTATATATATATATATATATATATATATATATATATATTTATGTGTTTACATGTGTTCTACTGTATATTTACATTAATTATTTCACATTCCAATGTTCTTCACTTACAGGATAATGTCTTTTTTATTTTCTAATACATATTTCGATATATATGTGTATATACCTGTACCTGCATATCGCTATAGATATATTGGTACAGATATGTATTTTACATGAAAAGTATCATATATATAGATTTATTTAATAATAAAAAGTACATTCTTTTCTATGTGAAGAACATAGGAATGTAAAATATGTGTTTTGAGCTTCACGCTTCTAAATTTAGATCTTAACGAGGTAGGGTTAGCGCACGAGAACTTAAGTACTCTTTTGGCAAGTTATTGAAATATTACATATAAACGCCTAGATTACGAGTTCTGCGTTAGCTTTAAAAAGCAGCGTTAAGGGGTCCTAACGCTGCTTTTTAACGCCCGCTGGTATTACGAGTCAGGGAGGTACAGGTGTACTGCTCACTTTTCTTCCGCGACTTTTGGCTATCGCAAATCCCCTTACGTCAATTGCATATCCTATCTTTTTAATGGGATTTGCCTAATGCTGGTATTACAAGTCTTGGAGAAAGTGAGCGGTACAGCCTCCACCTCCAAGACTCCTACCGCATAAAAAAGTCTGTAGTTAAGAGTTTTATGGGCTAACGCCGGAATATAAAGCTCTTAACTACAGTGCTACAAAGTACACTAACACCATAAACTACCTATGAACCCCTAAACCGAGGCCCCCACACATCGCAAACACTATAATACAATTATTTAACCCCTAATCTGCCGACCGGACATCGCCGCCACCTAAATTATACCTATGAACCCCTAATCTGCTGCCCCTAACATCGCCGACACCTATATTATATTTATTAACCCCTAATCTGCCCCCCCAATGTTGCCGCCACCTACCTACACTTATTAACCCCCCCTAATCTGCCGAGCGGACATCGCCGCCACTATAGTAAATGTATTAACCCCTAAACCGCCGCAATCCCGCCTCGCAAACACTATAATAAATTTTATTAACCCCTAATCTGCCCCCCCCAACGTCGCCGCCACCTACCTACAATTATTAACCCCTAATCTGCAGCCCCAACGTCGCTTCTACTACAATAAAGTTATTAACCCCTAAACCTAAGTCTAACCCTAACCCTAACACCCCCCTAAATTAAATATAATTTAAATAAAACAAAATAAAATTACTATTATTAAATAAATTAATCCTATTTAAAACTAAATACTTACCTTTAAAATAAACCCTAATATAGCTACAATATAACTAATAGTTACATTGTAGCTATTTTAGGATTTATATTTATTTTACAGGCAACTTTGTATTTATTTTAACTAGGTAGAATAGCTATTAAATAGTTAATAACTATTTAATAGCTACCTAGTTAAAATAATTACAAAATTACCTGTAAAATAAATCCTAACCTAAGTTACAAATACACCTAACACTACACTATCAATAAATTAATTAAATAAATTACCTACAATTATCTAAACTAAAATACAATTAAATAAACGAAACTATAGTACAAAACAAACAAACACTAAATTACAAAAAAATAAAAAAATATTACAAGAATTTTAATCTAATTACACCTAATCTAAGCCCCCTAATAAAATAAAAAAGCCCCCCAAAATAATAAAATTCCCTACCCTATACTAAATTACAAAAGTAATCAGCTCTTTTACCAGCCCTTAAAAGGGCTTTTTGCGGGGCATTGCCCCAAAGTAATCAGCTATTTTACCTGTAAAAAAAAAGCAATACAATACCCCCCCAACATTACAACCCACCACCCACACACCCCTACTCTAAAACCCACCTGATCCCTGCTTAAATAAACCTAACACTACCCCATTGAAGATCACCCTACCTTGAGCCGTCTTCACCCAACCGGGCCAAACTCTTCATCCGATGCGGGCACAAGTGGTCCTCCAGCCGGGCAGAAGTCTTCATCCGATCGGGGCAGAAGAGGTCCTCCATCCAGCAGAAGTCTTCATCCAAGCGGCATCTTCTATCTTCATCCTTCCGGCGATGAGCGGCTCCATCTTGAAGACCTCCGGCATGAAACATCCGTCTCTACCGACGACTACCTAACGAATGACTGGTCCTTTAAATGACGTCATCCAAGATGGCGTCCCTCGAATTCCGATTGGCTGAAAGGATTCTATCAGCCAATCGGAATTAAGGTAGGAAAAATCTGATTGGCTGATGTAATCAGCCAATCAGATTGAAGTTCAATCCGATTTGCTGATTGGATCAGCCAATAGAATGCAACGTCAATTCTATTGGCTGATCCAATCAGCCAATCGGATTGAACTTCAATCTGATTGGCTGATTACATCAGCCAATCGGATTTTTCCTACCTTAATTCTGATTGGCTGATAGAATCCTATCAGCCAATAGGAATTTGAGGGACGCCATCTTGGATGACGTAATTTAAAGGACCAGTCATTCATCTGGTAGTCGTCGGTAGAGATGGATGTTCCGCACCGGAGGTCTTCAAGATGGAGCCGTTCATCACCGGAAGGATGAAGATAGAAGATGCCGCTTGGATGAAGACTTCTGCTAGATAGAGGACCTCTTCTGCCCCGATCGGATGAAGACTTCTGACCGGCTGGAGGACACTTGTGCCCGCATCGGATGAAGAGTTCGGACCGGTTGGGTGAAGACGGCTCAAGGTAGGGTGATCTCCAATGGGGTAGTGTTAGGTTTATTTAAGGGGGGATCGGGTTTTAGAGTAGGGGTGTGTGGGTGGTGGGTTGTAATGTTGGGGGGGTATTGTATTGCTTTTTTTTACAGGTAAAAGAGCTGATTACTTTGGGGCAATGCCCCGCAAAAAGCCCTTTTAAGGGCTGGTAAAAGAGCTGATTACTTTTGTAATTTAGTATAGGGTAGGGAATGTTATTATTTTGGGGGGCTTTTTTATTTTATTAGGGGGCTTAGATTAGGTGTAATTAGATTAAAATTCTTGTAATATTTTTTAATTTTTTGTAATTTAGTGTTTGTTTTTTTTGTACTATAGTTTAGTTTATTTAATTGTATTTTAGTTTAGATAATTGTAGGTAATTTATTTAATTAATTTATTGATAGTGTAGTGTTAGGTGTATTTGTAATTTAGGTTAGGATTTATTTTACAGGTAATTTTTACATTATTTTAACTAGGTAGCTATTAAATAGTTATTAACTATTTAATAGCTATTCTACCTAGTTAAAATAAATACAAAGTTGCCTGTAAAATAAATATAAATCCTAAAATAGCTGCAATGTAACTATTAGTTATATTGTAGCTATATTAGGGTTTATTTTACAGGTAAGTATTTAGTTTTAAATAGGATTAATTTATTTAATTATAGTAATTTTATTTTGTTTTATTTAAATTATATTTAATTTAGGGGGGTGTTAGGGTTAGGGTTAGACTTAGGTTTAGGGGTTAATAACTATATTATAGTAGCGGGGACATTGGGGCGGCAGATTAGGGGTTAATAATTGTAGGTAGGTGGCGGCGATGTTAGGGACGGCAGATTAGGGGTTAATACAATTTATTATAGTGTTTGCGAGGCGGGATTGCGGCGGTTTAGGGGTTAATACATTTATTATAGTGGCGGCGATGCCTGGTCGGCAGATTAGGGGTTAATAAGTGTAGGTAGGTGGCGGCGACGTGGGGGGGGCAGATTAGGGGTTAATAAATATAATGTAGGGTTCGGCGATGTTGGGGGCAGCAGATTAGGGGTTCATAGCTATAATGTAGGTGGCGGCAGTGTCCGGAGCAGCAGATTAGGGGTTAATAATATAATGCAGGTGGCGACAATGTCGGGGGCGGCAGATTAGAGGTTAATAAGTGTAAGTTTAGGGGTGTTTAGACTCGGGGTTCATGTTAGGGTGTTATGTGTAGACTTAGAAAGTGTTTCCCCATAGGAAACAATGGGGCTGCGTTAAGAGCTGAACGCTGCTGTTTTGCAGGTGTTAGGTTTTTTTTCAGCCAGCTCAGCCCCATTGTTTCCTATGGGGAAATCATGCACGAGCACGTTTTTCCAGCGTACCGCTACCATAAGCAACGTTGGTATTGAGGTGAGAAGTGGAGCTAAATTTTGCTCAACGCTCACTTTTCTGAGGCTAACGCAGCCATTCAGAAAACTTGTAATACCAGCGTTGTTTAAAGGGAGCGTTAAGAAAAAAAGGAGCATTAGCAATCCACGGCTTTACCGACAAAACTCGTAATCTAGGCGAAAATATTTAAAAATATAACATAAATTATTACAAATTATTAAACATAATGTAAAATATTCTAAATAATCCATAGAATATATCTATATATTTTACAGTATGTTTAATAATTTTAATAACAACATCCAGTAGACATTGCTTGTGTTTCAAAATCACCAAAAATAACGGCGACCTTCATTCATCAGTTTAAAAAACTGTGTGAAAGTTACATTTATTTTGCTGTGGCTTCAGCGCTAACAAAAGCACCTCCTGCTACTCACGGCACAGCTGTTTTTTTAATGAGATGATGTTTCCACCTCTTAGCTAATAGTCGTGCTTGCCCTTTGGCATTATGCCATAGGTTAGCATGGCTATTGGCTAAGAGGTGGAAATGTCACCTCATTGAAAAACTGAATTGAACCGTGGGTGCTTAGCTTAGTGCTGAAGCCATGGCAAAATAAAGGTACCTATTCATCAGTTTGGTTTTTTAAATTGATGAATGAAGGTCACCTTTATTTTGAGTGATGGAAAATCCTAGCATTTTTATTATAAGTACTATAAGAGTAACACAAAAAACAACTTTGGTGGGCCAATTGTGGCTTGCAGGTCCTAGTTTGGGTAGGCCTTCACTCATGCGCAAATACAGTATCTCCAGAAGTAATTTTCTTTTTTTTATTTGTGCACAATCGACACTCTCTAACTTCTTCTCCCCATAGACTTTAATGGAGTGCGCTGTTAAAAAAAAACATTTATCGTTCACGCACAAATCCGACACTTCTTTAGACCAAATGCTCTCAAGTGTTTATATATACACTAACACACACAACTCCAATCTATCAGTCTTAGCATCCTCATGTAACAACCACCCGGTTTGTAATGATAAATAATCTGCCACCTTACCCCTCTTAACATTGGGCTCTGGATCAGCCCCTGTTCCACTAACAGGCAGCTGTCAATCTATTCTGCTGCTCCTTCCTGGTTTGCATGCATTGGATAATGCCTGCTTACATCATAAAAACAGCATACACCAACTGAAAACTTTAAAATAAAGCACTTTTCTTTTCTTTTTCATTTTACATTGTTTTGCTTTCGGTCATTTTAGTTTTTGGTAAAGCAAAAGAAATACCAAAAATGCCATTTTCATTATTTTCTTTCATTCATACACATATACACAATATAGTCCTAACATTCTAATACCTTGTCATATACCATTTACATTTTATGATTGAATAATAAATAAATCAGATAGTGTATATATGAATGTAACAGTTTATTTTAATGTACAGGCGTACCTTGAAGATATTGCGGGTTTGGTTCCAAATCTAGCAATAAAGTGAGTCTCACTAACTGTATTTATGTTGGGCTTGGCGCAAATTTAGATTGGCGATACATTTACTTTGAACTTGTAATATGTGCACAAGTTAGAGGGGTTGTGATATTACACTAACGTTAGCGCACCACTTATATTCCAGAATGTCTGGCCTTGGTATGTGGAAATTGTGTTTTGTCCCATACTTTCTTGAGAAGCCAAAAAACTAACGGCTAGATTACGAGATTGGGGCTAGCCTTAAAAAGCAGCGTTGAGAGGTCCCAACGCTGCTTTTTAACGCCCGCTGGTATTAAGAGTCTTGCAGGTACAGGTGTACCGCTCACTTTTTTCGCGACTCGAGAATACCGCAAATCCACTTACGTCAATTGCGTATCCTATCTTTTCAATGGGATTTTCCTAACGCCGGTATTATGAGTCTTCATAAAAGTGAGTGGTACACCCTCTCCTGTCAAGACTCCTACCGCATTTGAAAGTCAGTAGTTAAGGGTTTTACGCTACAAAGCTGTAGCATAAAACTCTTAACTAAAGTGCTAAAAAGTACACTAACACTCAAAAACTACCTATTAACCCCTAAACCGAGCCCCCCACACATTGCAAACACTTAAATAAAACTTTTAACCCCTAATCTGCTGAACCGGACATCACCGCCACTTTAATAAATATATTAACCCCTAAACTGCCGCACTCCCGCCTCGCAAACACTAGTTAAATATTATTAACCCCTAATCTGCCATCCCTAACATCGCCGACACCTACCTACATTTATTAACCCCTAATATGCTGCCCCCAACATCGCCGCCACTATATTAAATGTATTAACCCCTAAACCTAAGTCTAACCCTATCCCTAACACCCCCTAACTTAAATATAATTTAAATAAATCGAAATAAAATTACTATAATTAACTAAATTATTATTAAATTATTCCTATTTAAAACTAAATACTTACCGATAAAATAAATTCTAAGGCCTAGATTTAGAGTTTGGCGTTAGCCGTCAAAACCAGCGTTAGAGACTCCTAACGCTGGTTTTGGGCTACCGCCGGTATTTAGATTCAGTCAGGAAAGGGTCTAACGCTCACTTTCCAGCCGCGACTTTTCCATACCGCAGATCCCCCTACGCCAATTGTGTATCCTATCTTTTCAATGGGATCTTTCTAACGCCGGTATTTAGAGTCGTGGCTGAAGTGAGCGTTAGAAATCTAACGACAAAACTCCAGCCGCAGAAAAAAGTCAGTAGTTAAGAGCTTTCTGGGCTAACGCCAGTTTATAAAGCTCTTAACTACTGTGCTCTAAAGTACACTAACACCCATAAACTACCTATGCACCCCTAAACCGAGGCCCCCCCACATCGCCGCAACTCTATTAAAAAAATTTAACCCCAAATCTGCCGACCGCAAACCGGCGCCACCTACGTTATCCCTATGTACCCCTAATCTGCTGCCCCTAATACCGCCGACACCTACATAATATTTATTAACCCCTAATCTGCCGCCCCCGCTATCGCTGACACCTGCATATTTTTTTAAACCCCTAATCTGCTGCTCCGTACACCGCCGCAACTTACATTATACCTATGTACCCCTAATCTGCTGCCCCTAACACAGCCGACCCCTATATTATATTTATTAACCCCTAATCTGCCGCACCCAACGTCGCCTCCACTTACCTACAATTATTAACCCCTAATCTGCCGACCGGACCACACCGCTACTCTAATAAATGTATTAACCCCTAAAGCTAAGTCTAACCCTAACATTAACACCCCCCTAAGTTAAATATAATTTAAATCTAACGAAATAAATTAACTCTTATTAAATAAATTATTCCTATTTAAAGATAAATACTTACCTGTAAAATAAACCCTAATATAGCTACAATATAAATTATAATTATATTGTAGCTAGTTTAGGATTAATATTTATTTTACAGGCAACTTTGTATTTATTTTAACCAGGTACAATAGCTATTAAATAGTTATTTACTATTTAATAGCTACCTATTTAAAATAATTACAAAATTACCTGTAAAATAAATCCTAACCTAAGTTACAATTGAACCTAACACTACACTATCAATAAATTAATTAAATACAATACCTACAAATAACTACAATTAAATAAACTAACTAAAGTACAAAAAATAAAAAAGAACTAAGTTACAAAAAATAAAAAAATATTTACAAACATTAGAAAAATATTACAACAATTTTAAACTAATTACACCTACTCTAAGCCCCCTAATAAAATAACAAAGACCCCCAAAATAAAAAAATGCCCTACCCTATTCTAAATTAAAAAAATTCAAAGCTCTTTTACCTTACCAGCCCTGAAAAGGGCCATTTGCGGGGCATGCCCCAAATAATTCAGCTCTTTTGCCTGTAAAAAAAAACATACAATGCCCCCCCCAACATTACAACCCACCACCCACATACCCCTAATCTAACCCAAACCCCCCTTAAATAAACCTAACACTAAGCCCCTGAAGATCTTCCTACCTTATCTTCACCATGCCAGGTTCACCGATCCGTCCTCCGAAGTCTTCATCCAAGCCCAAGCGGGGGCTGGCGATCCATAATCCGGCTGAAGTCTTCTATCAAGCGGCGGCTGAAGAGGTCCAGAAGAGGCTCCAAAGTCTTCATCCTATCTGGGAAGAAGAGGAGATCCGGACCGGCAACCATCTTGATCCAAGCGGCATCTTCTATCTTCATCCGATGACGAACGGCTCCATCTTGAAGACCTCCAATGCGGATCCATCCTCTTCTTCCGACGTCCAACTGAAGAATGAAGGTTCCTTTAAGGGACGTCATCCAAGATGGCGTCCCTCGAATTCCGATTGGCTGATAGGATTCTATCAGCCAATCGGAATTAAGGTAGGAAAATTCTGATTGGCTGATGGAATCAGCCAATCAGATTCAAGTTCAATCCGATTGGCTGATTGGATCAGCCAATCAGATTGAGCTCACATTCTATTGGAACCTTCATTCTTTAGTTGGACGTCGGAAGAAGAGGATGGATCCGCGTCGGAGGTCTTCAAGATGGAGCCGTTCGTCATAAAGATAGAAGATGCCGCTTGGATCAAGATGGTTGCCGGTCCGGATCTCCTCTTCTTCCCGGATAGGATGAAGACTTTGGAGCCTCTTCTGGACCTCTTCAGCCGCCGCTTGATAGAAGACTTCAGCCGGATTATGGATCGCCAGCCCCCGCTTGGGCTTGGATGAAGACTTCGGAGGACGGATCGGTGGACCTGGCATGGTGAAGATAAGGTAGGAAGATCTTCAGGGGCTTAGTGTTAGGTTTATTTAAGGGGGGTTTGGGTTAGATTAGGGGTATGTGGGTGGTGGGTTGTAATGTTGGGGGGGGGTATTGTATGTTTTTTTTTACAGGCAAAAGAGCTGAATTATTTGGGGCATGCCCCGCAAATGGCCCTTTTCAGGGCTGGTAAGGTAAAAGAGCTTTGAACTTTTTAAATTTAGAATAGGGTAGGGCATTTTTTTATTTTGGGGGTCTTTGTTATTTTATTAGGGGGCTTAGAGTAGGTGTAATTAGTTTAAAATTGTTGTAATATTTTTCTAATGTTTGTAAATATTTTTTTATTTTTTGTAACTTAGTTCTTTTTTATTTTTTGTACTTTAGTTAGTTTATTTAATTGTAGTTATTTGTAGGTATTGTATTTAATTAATTTATTGATAGTGTAGTGTTAGGTTTAATTGTAACTTAGGTTAGGATTTATTTTACAGGTAATTTTGTAATTATTTTAACTATTTTAGCTATTAAATAGTAAATAACTATTTAATAGCTATTGTACCTGGTTAAAATAAATACAAAGTTGCCTGTAAAATAAATATTAATCCTAAAATAGCTACAATATAATTATTCGTTACATTGTAGCTATATTAGGGTTTATTTTACAGGTAAGTATTTATCTTTAAATAGGAATAATTTATTTAATAAGAGTTAATTTATTTCGTTAGATTTAAATTATATTTAACTTAGGGGGGTGTTAGTGTTAGACTTAGCTTTAGGGGTTAATCCATTTATTAGAGTAGCGGCGATATCCGGTCGGCAGATTAGGGGTTAATAATTAAAGTTAGGTGTCGGCGATGTTAGGGAGGGCAGATTAGGGGTTAGTACTTTTTATTATAGGGTTATTGAGGCGGGAGTGAGGCGGATTAGGGGTTAATAACTTTATTATAGTTGCGGTGAGGTGCGGTCGGCAGATTAGGGGTTAATTAATGTAGGTAGCTGGCGGCTACGTTGTGGGGGGCAGATTAGGGGTTAATAAATATAATATAGGGGTCGGCGGTGTTAGGGGCAGCAGATTAGGGGTTCATAGGGATAACGTAGGTTGCGGCGGTGAACGGAGCGGCAGATTAGGGGTTAATAATAAAATGCTGGGGTCAGCGATAGCGGCGGCGGCAGATTAGGGGTTAATAAGTGAAAGGTTAGGGGTGTTTAGACTCGGGGTACATGTTAGGGTGTTAGGTGCAGACATAGGAAGTGTTTCCCCATAGGAAACAATGGGGCCGCGTTAGGAGCTGAACGCTGCTTTTTTGCAGGTGTTAGGTTTTTTTTTCAGCTCAAACTGACCCATTGTTTCCTATGGGGGAATCGTGCACCAGCACGTTTTTGAAGCTGGCCGCGTCCGTAAGCACCGCTGGTATTGAGAGTTGCAGTTGCTGTAAATATGCTATACGCTCCTTTTTTGGAGCCTAACGCAGCCCTTCTGTGAACTCTAAATACCAGCGGTATTTAAAAGGTGCGGCCAGAAAAAAGCACGCGTAGCTAACGCACCCCTTTGGCCGCAAAACTTTAAATCTAGGCATAAGATAGCTACAATATAACTGATAGTTACATTGTAGCTATCTCAGGGTTTATTTTTATTTTACAGGCAAGTTTGTATTTATTTTGACTAGGAACAATAGTTATTAAATAGATATTAACTATTTAATAACTACCTAGCTAAAATAAATACAAATTTACCTGTAAAATAAATCCTAACCTAAGTTAGAATTACACCTAACACTACACTATAATTAAATTAATTCCCTAAATTAGCTACAATTAATTACAATTAAATAAAATAAACAAAAGTACGGAAAAAAAAACGTAATTACAGAAAATAATAAAATAATAACAAGTTTTTAAAACTAATTACACCTAATCTAATCCCCCTTACAAAATAAATAAAAAAAAAATAATAATAAAAATCCCTACCCTATACTAAATTACAAATATCCCTTAAAAGGGCTTTTTGCGGGGCATTGCCCCAAAGTAATCAGCTCTTTTACCTGTAAAAAAAAATACAATACCCCCCCAACATTAAAACCCACCACCCACACACCAAACCCTACTCTAAAACCCACCCAATCCCCCCTTAATAAAATCTAACACTAACCCCTTGAAGATCACCCTACCTTGAGAAGTCTTCACCCAACCGGGCTGAAGTCCTCAACGAAGCCGGGCGAAGTGGTCCTCCAGACGGACAAAAGTCTTCATCCAAGCCGGGAAGAAGAGGTCCTCCAGACGGGCAGATGTCTTCATCCAGACGGCATCTTCTATCTTCATCCATCCGGAGCAGAGCAGGTCCATCTTCAAGCCATCCGATGCGGAGCATCCTCTTCAAACGACGTCCAACTGAAGAATGAAGGTTCCTTTAAATGACGTCATCCAAGATGGCGCCCCTTCAATTCCGATTGGCTGATAGAATTCTATCAGCCAATCGGAATTAAGGTAGAAATAATCCTACTGGCTGATGCAATCAGCCAATAGGATTGAGCTTGCCTTCTATTGGCTGATCCAATCAGCCAATAGAATGCCAGCTCAATCCTATTGGCTGATTGGATCAGCCAATAGGATTGCAGTTCAATCTTATTGGCTGATTGCATCAGCCAATAGGATTTTTTCTACCTTAATTCCGATTGGCTGATAGAATTCTATCAGCCAATCGGAATTGAAGGGATGCCATCTTGGATGATGTCATTTAAAGGAACCTTCATTTTCAGTTGGACTTCGTTTGAAGAGGATGCTCCGCGTCGGATGGCTTGATGGTGGACCTCTTCCACGCCGGATGGATGAAGATAGAAGATGCCATCTGGATGAAGACTTCTGCCCATCTGGAGGACCTTTTCTGCCCGGCTTGGATGAAGACTTCTGCCCGTCTGGAGGACCACTTCGCCCGGCTTCATTGAGGACTTCGGCCCGGTTGGGTGAAGACTTCTCAAGGTAGGGTGATCTTCAAGGGGTTAGTGTTACATTTTATTAAGGGGGAATTGGGTGGGTTTTAGAGTAGGGTTGGGTGTGTGGGTGGTGGGTTTTAATGTTGGGGGGGTATTGTATTTTTTTTACAGGTAAAAGAGCTGATTACTTTGGGGCAATGCCCCGCAAAAAGCCCTTTTAAGGGCTATTTGTAATTTAGTATAGGGTAGGGATTTTTATTATTTTGGGGGGCTTTTTTATTTTATTAGGGGGATTAGATTAGGTGTAATTAGTTTAATTTTTTTTTAATTATTTTATTATTTTCCGTAATTTAGTGGGGGGGGGGGTTTCCGTACTTTATTTTATTTTATTGTAATTAATTGTAGCTAATTTAGGGAATTAACGCCTAGATTTAGAGTTTGGCGTTAGCCATCAAAACCAGCGTTAGAGGCTCCTAACGCTGGTTTTGGGCTAACGCTGGTATTTAGAGTCAGTCAGGAAAGGGTCTAACGCTCACTTTGCAGCTGCGACTTTTCCATACCGCAGATCCCCCTACGCCATTTGCGTATCCTATCTTTTCAATGGGATCTTTCTAACGCTGGTATTTAGAGTCTTGGCTGAAGTGAGCGTTAGAAATCTAACGACAAAACTCCAGCCGCAGAGAAAAGCCAGGAGTTAAGAGCTTTCTGGGCTAACGCCGGTTCATAAAGATCTTAACTACTGTGCTCTAAAGTACACTAACACCCATAAACTACCTATGTACCCCTAAACCGAGGTCCCCCCACATCGCTGCCACTCTATTAAATTTTTTTAAACCCTAATCTGCCGACCGCACACCACCGCCACCTACGTTATCCCTATGTACCCCTAATCTGCTGCCCCTAACACCGCCGACCCCTATATTATATTTATTAACCCCTAATCTGCCCCCCCAACTTCGCCACTACCTACCTACAATTATTAACCCCTAATCTGCCGACCGAACCTCACCGATACTCTAATAAATGTATTAACCCCTAAAGCTAAGTCTAACCCTAACCCTAACATACTCCCCTAAGTTAAATATAATTTTATTCTAACGAAATAAATTAACTCTTATTAAATAAATTATTCCTATTTAAAGCTAAATACTTACCTGTAAAATAAATCCTAATATAGCTACAATATAAATTATAATTATATTGTAGCTATTTTAGGATTAATATTTATTTTACAGGCAACTTTGTATTTATTTTAACCAGGTACAATAGCTATTAAATAGTTAATAACTATTTAATAGCTACATAATTAAAATAATTACAAAATTACCTGTAAAATAAATCCTAACCTAAATTACAATTAAACCTAACACTACACTATCAATAAATTAATTAAATACAATACCTACAAATAAATACAATTAAATAAACTAACTAAAGTACAAAAAATAAAAAAGAACTACGTTACAAAAAATAAAAAAATATTTACAAACATTAGAAAAATATTACAACAATTTTAAACTAATTACACCTACTCTAATCCCCCTAATAAAATAACAAAGCCCCCCAAAATAAAAAAATGCCCTACCCTATTCTAAAATTAAAATTGAAGAGCTCTTTTACCTTACCAGCCCTTAAAAGGGCCTTTTGCGGGGCATGCCCCAAAGAATTCAGCTCTTTTGCCTGTAAAAAAAAACATACAATACCCCCCCCAACATTACAACCCACCACCCACATACCCCTAATCTAACCCAAACCCCCCTTAAATAAACCTAACACTAAGCCCCTGAAGATCTTCCTACCTTATCTTCACCACGCCGGGTATCACCGATCCGTCCAGGTTCCGATGTCTTGATCCAAGCCCAAGCGGGGGCTGAAGACGTCCATCCTCCGGCTGAAGTCTTGATCCAAGCGGCGGCTGAAGAAGTCTATCTTCGGGCAGAAGTCTTCATCCTATCCGGGCAGAAGAGGAGATCCGGACTGGTAGACATCTTCATCCAAGCGGCATCTTCTATCTTCTTCCATCCGATGACGAGCGGCTCCATCTTCAAGACCTCCGGCGCGGATCCATCCTCTTCTTCCGACGTCCTAAAACAGAATGAAGGTTCCTTTAAGATTCCGATCAGCCAATAGAATGCAAGCTCAATGTGATTGGCTGATTGGATCAGCCAATCGGATTGAACTTGAATCTGATTGGCTGATTCCATCAGCCAATCAGAATTTTCCTACCTTAATTCCGATTGGCTGATAGAATCCTATCAGCCAATCGGAATTCGAGGTACGCCATCTTGGATGACGTCCCTTAAAGGAACCTTCATTCTGTTTTAGGACGTCGGAAGAAGAGGATGGATTTAATAGCTATTGTACCTGGTTAAAATAAATACAAAGTTGCCTATAAAATAAATATTAATCCTAAAATAGCTAAAATATAATTATAATTTATATTGTAGCTATATTAGGATTTATTTTACAGGTAAGTATTTAGCTTTAAATAGGAATAATTTATTTAATAAGAGTTAATTTATTTCGTTAGAATAAAATTATATTTAACTTAGGGGGGTGTTAGGGTTAGGGTTAGACTTAGCTTTAGGGGTTAATACATTTATTAGAGTGAGGTCCGGTCGGCAGATTAGGGGTTAATAAGTGTAGGTAGGTGGCAGCGACGTTGGGGGCGGCAGATTAGGGGTTAATAAATATAATATAGGGGTCGGCGGTGTTAGGGGCAGCAGATTTGGGGTACATAGGTATAATGTAGGTTGCGGCGGTGTACGGAGCGGCAGATTAGGGGTTAAAAAAAATATGCAGGTGTCAGCGATAGCGGGGGCGGCAGATTAGGGGTTAATAAGTGTAAGGTTAGGGGTGTTTAGACTCGGGGTTCATGTTAGGGTGTTAGGTGCAGACTTAGGAAGTGTTTCCCCATAGGAAACAATGGGGTTGTGTTAGGAGCTGAACGCTGCTTTTTTGCTGGTGTTAGGTTTTTTTTCAGCCCAAACTGCCCCATTGTTTCCTATGGGGGAATCGTGCACGAGCACGTTTTTGAAGCTGGCCGCGTCCGTAAGCACCGCTGGTATTTAGAGTTGCAGTGGCGGTAAATTATGCTATACACTCCCTTTTTGGAGCCTAACGCAGCCCTTCTGTGAACTCTAAATACCAGCGGTATTTAAAAGGTGCGGGGGGAAAAAAGCCAGCGTTAGCTACGCGGGTCGTTACCGACAAAACTCTAAATCTAGCCGTAATTTAATTATAGTGTAGTGTTAGGTGTAATTGTAACAGGTTAGGATTTATTTTACAGGTAAATTTGTACTTATTTTAGCTAGGTAGTTATTAAATAGTTAATAACTATTTAATAACTATTGTACCTAGTTAAAATAAATACAAAGTTGTCTGTAAAATAAAAATAAACCCTAAGCTAGATACAATGTAACTATTAGTTATATTGTTGCTAGCTTAGGGTTTATTTTACAGGTAAGTATTTAGTTTTAAATAGGAATAATTTAGTTAATGATAGTAATATTTATTTAGATTTATTTAAATTATATTTAAGTTAGGGGGTGTTAGGGTTAGACTTAGGTTTAGGGGTTAATAACTTTATTATAGTGACTGGCGGCGACGTTGGGGGCGGCAGATTAGGGGTTAATAAATGTAATTAGGTTGCGGCGACATTGGGGGCGACAGATTAGGGGTTAATAACTATAATGTAGGTGTTGGCGATGTTGGGGGCAGCAGATTAGGGGTTCATAAGTATAATGTAGGTGGCGGCGGTGTCCGGAGCGGCAGATTAGGGGTTAATAATATAATGCAGGTGTCAGCGATGTCGGGGCGGTAGATTAGGGGTTAATAAGTGTAAGATTAGGAGTGTTTAGTCTCGGGGTTCATGTTAGGGTGTTAGGTGTAGACATAAATATTCTTTCCCCATAGGAATCAATGGGGCTGCGTTAGTAGCTGAACACTGCTTTTTGGCAGGTGTTAGGTTTTTTTCCAGCCGGTTCTGCCCCATTGATTCCTATGGGGAAATCGTGGACAAGCACGTTTAGCCATCTCACAGCTACCGTAAGCAGCGCTGGTATTACAGTGAGATGTGGAGCTAAATTTTGCTCTCCGCTCACTTTTCGGCGGCTAACGCCGGGTTTAAAACAAACTGTAATACCAGCGTTGTCTGTAGGTGAGCGGTGAGTGAAAACTGCTCGTTAGCACCGCACAGCTTTCCCGACAAAACTCATAATCTACCCATAAATTTGTAACGTAGGTTTTCAAAACGTTGGAAACTGCCTGAACCAATTATTTGATTTGCAGTATTTGGAACTTACAGAAGTAACTTTTTGGCTTGCTAGGGAGCATGGCACAACACAATTAAGCAAGAGGTGTTTAATGTCCTTTTAAACTTTTGATGTTGTCATAAGCAACTTTTAATAACTTGCAAACAGTAAAAATAACAAGCAGCATTGCTACTTAGAGCCTGGCCATGTGTTTTTATGGCTGTGGTAACCAGTAGATTTTGTCACTTTATCATTGTTAATACAGATTTTGTAAAATTGCTGATTTTAAAATCTAAACAATTTGTTTTTTGCATTCTAAAGATAGGTGGGAAAAAAAACATGGGTGAGGCCTATTTCTGCTGTTCTTGGATGCAAACCAGTTGTGGTTTGTTGTGAGACCTAGAGAAGAGAATTTTCCCTTGAGCAATCACCCAGTGACTCATAATGAATCATGCAATTGTAATTCGCTCTCTGGTCATTGTAGAACTTTTGTTTATGGTAGTTTATCTGTTTGAGTAGGTAAAGGGTTTGGATGTTAAAGGGACATGAAACCCAAAAGGTTTCTTTCATGGTTCAAACAGAAAATGTGATTTTAACAACTTTCCAATTTAGTTCTATTATTTAATTTCCTTCATTCTCTTGGTATCCTTGTTTAGGAAGCATACCTAGGTAGGCTGAGGAGCAGCATTGCATTACTGGGAGGTAGCTGCTGATTGAAGGCTGCCTTAAATAAAGACAGACACAGTTTTTGTTTATCCAGTTGTAATTACTCAGTGCAGCTTATAACATCCAAGTGAAAGATATAACACTAACATGTCAGGCAAAAATAAAGACAATTCAAAAACAGAATCACTGAGTTGGAGAAAGGATCACCCCCTCCTAAAACTACTTGTAAACTCAATCAGGTGTAGCTAATAACCTTCTCAATGGCACACACAAAGCCATTTGACCTTCAACTGTGATCATCTGTGGGCATATTGATTAGCTCATCATGAAAATAGCTTTCCTTGAGAATCTCATTCCCTGGTAGTGCAACTGAAGCAAACAATCAACTATCGGGTGCCAAGGCTCTGTCAAAAGATCTCCGGGATAATGTTGTGGACAGACACAAGTCATGAGATGGATATAAGAAAATATCAAAGGCTTTATCAATGCCTAGAAGCACAGTGAAGTCTATTTTTAAGAAGTGGAAGGTATTTGGTACAACACAGACCCTCTCTGGATCAGGATGTCTCTCCAAACTGGATGGAAGAGCCAGGAGGAAACTGGTCAGAGAGGCTACCAAGAGGCCCACAGCAACTCTGAATTAAGTGGTCATTGTGTGCATGTGATAACAATATCACAAATTCTCCACAAATGTGGCTTGTATAGAAGGGTTGCAAGAAAAAAGTCACTCCTCAAGAAAGGCTACATGCAGTCATGACGGAGCTTTGCCATAACACAACTAGGTGATTCTGAGGCTATATGGAAAAAGGTGGTATGGTCAGATGAGTCTAAAATTTAATTATTTGGCCTCAACACCAAATGATATGTCTGGAGGAAATCCAATATAGCTCACCATCCAAATAACACCATACCTACAGTAAAGCATGGAGGTGATAATATCCTGTTATGGGGGTTTTATTATTATTTTTTATTTATTATAAGGTATTTATGATAAAGTATTCTTTATTAATTTTTGTAGTGAAAGGTATATTGACAAGAAAAAAGAAATATATATGAAAAAACAAATCAAGAAAACAAAAAAACAAAAATCTTGGTTTTCTTAAGTTACATAGTAATTGACATAATGCAAAATACATAACAATGAATCGTTCGATTACTACATTTAATCTAAACTAGTAGTATTATAAGGTATTTATAGAGCGCCAACAGATTCCACAGTGCTGCAAACATAGTTGGTATACAGGATAACTTTTGTTGGGATCAAGTTGGTAGAGGGCCCTGCCAAAAGTTTCACTGTTGTAGTCGGCTCTTATGAAGGTGATCTGCAAACAGCTGGGCTCATAGGCTTACATTCTAAGGGGTTCAATTGGAAAGCAAAGGAGTAGGAAAGGTTAGTGTAGGTTATTTGCATCCCTGAATAGTAGAGTCTTTAGGGAGTGCTTGAAGCTTTTAAAACTAGGAGAGAGTCTTGTGGAGCGAGGCAGGGAGTTCCACAAGATGGGGGCCAGTCTGGAGAAGTCCTGTAAATGGGAATGTGAGGAAGTAACAAGAGAGGAGGAAAGGAGGAGATCATGAGCAGATCGAAGGGGATGGTAGAGAGAGTATCTGGAGACAAGTTCTGAAATGTAGGGGGGAGCAGTGCAGTTGAGGGCTTTGTATGTCAGAGTGAGAATTTTGTGTTTAATCCTAGAGGCAAGAGGAAGCCAGTGAAGGTATTGGCAGAGAGGTGCAGCAGATGAAGAGTGACGTGTAAGGAAGATGAGCCTGGCAGAGGCATTCATAATGGATTGTAAAGGAGCTATGTGGCAGCTAGGTAGACCAGAGAGGACGGAGTTGCAGTAGTCGAGGCGGGAAAGGATGAGAGAGTGAATTAAAATTTTAGTTGTGTCTTGTGTAAGGAAATGTCTAATTTTAGAGATGTTTTTAAGGTGGAAGCGGCAGGCTTTAACCAAGGACTGAATGTGAGGAGTGAAGGAAAGGTCTGAGTCAAGTGTGACCCCAAGACATCGAGCATGCGAGGTAGGGGTAATGATGCAATTATCAACATTTAAATAAAATTTGGGGGTGGATATATTGGAAGAAGGGGGAAAAAATAAGGAGTTCAGTTTTGGAGAGATTTAGCTTAAGGTAGTGAGAGGACATCCAAGATGAGATATGAGAAAGACAGTTAGTGACACGGGTTAGTAAAGAAGGAGGTAGGTCTGGTGCAGAGAGGTAGATTTGGGTGTCATCTGCATAAAAATGATATTGAAACCCAAGGGAATTTATTAAGGAACCTAATGATGATGTGTAGATTGAAAAGAGAAGGGGACCGAGGACAGAGCTTTGAGGTACCCCAACAGAAAGTGGTAACGGGGCAGAGGATGCACCGGAGAAGGCTACACTAAATGTACGTTAGACAGATAGGAAGAGAACCACGAGAGAGCTGTGTTACAGATGCCGAAGGTTTGGAGAGTTTGGAGCAAAAGATGGTGGTCAACAGTGTCAAAGGCTGCAGACAGGTCAAGGAGGATAAGCAGCAAGAAATGGCCTTTGGATTTTGCTGTAAGTAGGTAATTGGTAACCTTGACAATTGCTGTCTCTGTGGAGTGATGGGGACGAAATCCAGATTGTAGTGGGTCAAGAAGAGAGTTTAGTGTAAGGAAATGAGATAGAAGTGCATATACTTGATTTTCGAGGAGCTTTGAGGCAAGAGGGAGTAGGAAAATAGGGTGGTAGTTGGATGGGGAGGTTGGATCGAGGGAAGGTTTTTTGAGGATAGGTGTGACCAGTGCATGTTTTAGAGATGAGGGAAATATACCAGTGCTGAGGGAGAGGTTGAAAATGTGTGTGAGTATGGGGATGAGGGTAGAAAAGAGGGAGGGGAGTAGCTGTGAGGGGACAGGTAGTAAGGGGAGAGGACAGTATAAGAGCAGAAACTTCATCCTCGTTAACAGGGGCAAAAGAGCTAAAAAAATTATATTTTGGTTTTGGATGATTGTGAGCTTTTGAGGGGGTGGGAGATTGGTAGTATGTTGAGAGCTGATTTCATTTCTGACTGAGTCAATTTTGTTATTGAAGTGGCTGGCAAAATCTTGAGCTGAGAGAGAAGTTGTATTAGGAGGTGGGGTGGGCGGAGAAGAGTATTGAATGTGGAAAAAATGTTTTGGGTTAGAGGAAAGAGTAGAGATGACTTTAGAGAAGTATTGTTGCTTATAAAGATTAAGGGCAAAGTAGTAGGAGTTCAGGATAAACTTGTAGTGAAGAAAGTCAGCTGAACTCTGAGATTTCCTCCAATGTCGCTCAGCAGTATGGGAACATCTGAGTATGTACCATGTCAAAGGAGTATGCCAGGGCTGAGGATGAGAGTGTGGTTTCTGAGCTATGGTTGGAGGGGCCAGATTGTCAATGACCGATGTAACGGTGGAGTTATAATGGCAGATAGATTGGTCAGGGCAGGAAAAGGAAATTATGGATGAGAGGAAAGGTTTGAGAGAGCTAGTGAGCTGTTGCAGATCTAATGCCTTAGTGCTTCTGTGACGTTTGGTGTGAGGGTAGGGGGGAGGGGGAGTTGTAGGGAAGGAAGTGATGTTGCAAGATAGGAGATGATGGTCAGAAAGAGGAAAATGGGAGTTTGCAAAATTTGAGATAGTGCATCGATAGGTGAAATTCAGATCAAGGGAGTGACCATCTTTGTGAGTGGGAGAGTCAGTCCATTGTGACAGGCCAAAAGAAGATGTGAGTTGAAGATGTTGTTTTGCAGAGGAAACAGTAGGATTGTCAAGTGGAATGTTGAAGTCGCCAAGAATGAGGTGTCTGAGGAAAGGAAATAAGGAAGCCAAGCAGCAAAGTGATCTAAAAATTGAGTTGGGGAGCCAGGGGGCGGTATATGACTGCAACACGTATAGAGAGTGGAGAGAATAAATTAATCATGTGTGCTTCTAATGAAGAAAATGTGAGGGAAGAGAAGGGTTTGTTAAAAGGTGCAATGAGAGGAAAGTAAAATCCCAACACCACCTCCTTGTCTATTGCCACATGTTTTGTTTATGAAGTCTATTGAAAGGCACACATTGAAGTGCAAGGCTAGGAAGTTGTGGGGGAGATGTCGCCAGCAGCTAGTATGAGCAAGAGGGAGAGTGACATGAGATGAGAAGCAGATTTGCAGTAATAAGACTATTTTTGGGCTGAAGTGCAAGGGGGAGAGAAAGTGTTTAGGAATAGGTAAAGTTCATGAGTACAAAAGTAAGGTGAGTATAAGAGAGATAGGCTAATGAACAGTGCAGGGGGGAGGGAGAAGGAGTTATTGAATAATGTAATTTGTTATAGAGACAAGTAAAGGAATATGAAGATTTTGAGCATTATTACAAAAGTGGCAACCAATTAAACACATAAGACACAGTATTACAGCAGCACTTGTATAATGATGCAATGAGATACATATAACACAATATAACAAGAGTACTTGCCTTGTGTCTTGCCCCTTGCCCAATCCTTGTTCAATTTTTGTATAATTCTTATTTTAGTGCTTCACTTCTAAAATGTTCACTTAATTCTTGTATAATTCTTATCTTAGTGCTTCACTTCGAAAATGTTTACTTATTTCTTGTATAATTCTTATCTTAGTGCTTCACTTCTAAAAATGTTCACTTTAGAAATGTGAACATATGCTATTGTTACAATGTACACTGCCCAGGCAATGCACCCCATGTGCAATACACCTCCCAAACTAGTGTGAAATATATACAGGCAGGGAAGTCAGCTGAGTCCACTAAATTTAGTTGATTGCTAATCAAAGACAATTTGAGAGGCCAATTGGAATGTTAGATTCTGGTCTGGTCAGGGTGAGATAAGTTAAGTAAACAGACAGTAACATTTGGAGCAGGTTGAAGCTATGGCATAAGACAACTTATAAATTTAAGAATAATAGCAAGTATTGATAAGGATTGAACATCACATGGCAATTAACAAAACATTAGAAGTAAGACATTGGGAATAATATTACAATAAAAGAAGGACATAATTTTAACAACCTAAAATCATGTGCTCAATATACATATACACATACCAAAGAGAGACTTGCAGTACAAATGACACAAAAGCAGGGAAATTGGCAGGATTTGAATACAGGGACCCAATTCACATACCAAAGAGAGACTTGCAGTACAAATGACACAAAAGCCTACATAGTTTTATTCCAAAAGAATGAAGCAAATTTGATAACAGAAGTAAATTGGACAGTTATTTAAAATTGCATGCTCTTTCTGAATCATGAAAGTTACATTTTTAATGTACTGTCCCTTTAGTGTCCAATACATCAATTTAAAATGTAGTACTTTTAGAGAAGTACATGATTCTCCCTTGCTAGTTTGGATAACAAAACACATAAAAAAAGTAACAGAAATAAAGAATTTACGTTATATTTAGACCTAATATAAGCAAAGGTTTAACAATGAAAATAAGGTTTTGTGGCAACATTAAAGATATATGGTATATGACAAGGGGTGGGTTCAATGTATGTGTGTGTGTTTATATACAGTATATACTGTATATATATATATATATATGTGTGTGTGTGTGTGTTTGTACTTGTACATATGTGTGATGTTCTTCATGCTTGTTTCATTAAAATTGTGTATCACAGAACTAAATTAAGAACTCCACTACTTGAGTTTATTTTTGGGGGCCAATTTAACAATGTCTGGTGGACATAATCCGCTGTACCGGATCATGTCCACCAGACATCGCTGAATGCATTTAACAATGCACAAGCAGTCCTGGTGAACTGCTTGTGCAATGCCGCCCCCTAAACATTGGCCGCTAGCAGGGGGTGTCAATCAACCCGATCGTACACAATCGGGCGGATTGATGTCCGCAGTCTCATTGGCAGCGGACGCGTTAAGGAGCAGCGGGCTTAAGACTGCTGCTTCTTAACTCCTGTTTCCGGCAAGTCTGAAGGCTCGCACGGAAACAGGGCAATTAGGAGCCATTCGGCCATTGTTAAATAGGCCCCTTAATCTCTCCATCGGTTTAGTGCTCGAGGTGCGCCATAGAAGTCTGTTATGTTAGACAAATAACACACGCACACACGCACATGTTAGCCCACACTAGACTAACGTTAAAAAAAATTATACTTAATATGAGTGCTAAAATGTATGATGTATGAGCCCAGCTGTTTGAGGTTCACCTTCTTAAGAGCCGACTACAACAGTGCAACTCTCGGCAGGACCCTCTCTCCCCATTTGATCCCTGTAATCATTTTTTATATACCTCCTATGTTCATAGCGCTGCGGAACCTGTTGATGCTCTACAAATACCTGATAATAATAATAATGATGTAATGCTTGCACTTTACCATTTACCACTTGTAGTCTAAACCAAAATGTTTAATTATGAATAATAAAATATCCTTCTCATGTATTTCCATTAATTATGTGGACACTTTTCCTGTTATTTAACTGTGAAGACTAGCTGCACCCTGCAATACTCTACAATAGTGAATGCTTAAACTGTGCAGGAGATCATTTATATATGTCTCCCTAATTAACACAGCAAAGATAGCTTTTCAAGCTTTTCAAGGGGCACATTTTGCTTTAAAAATATTTTCACAATTTTTTACATTAAGTGCTTAATTACTGATACATAATATGCATATATAAAATATGCTGATTAATCTATGCATATATAAATAATACCTTTTAAAAGTTGCCCTTAATAGATGGGATCTACTTTTTAGGAATTGTATCAGGGTGGTCTACTTGCATGGGGCGAACAAATATTCTACAGTAATATTCAGATCATATTGTGTGTAACCACTTTTTATTTATTTAAACCAACATTATTTTTATTTGTGCCTATAGTAGTGGTGCAACCTGTGCAATATATATGTTAATTAATTTATATAAAACAGAGGTCATATTATCTGTGCAACATGTGGGGAAAACACACAACTTGGGACTTATTGGTTAGCCTAGAGATCTACTGGTAGACTGCAGTCTACCTTTACGGTACAGCTTTTTTAAAGAATAGGGAAAACTAACCATACCACATTTTTGGTATTTACTAGTGTGTTGTACATTGTTGAACTCAAGTTATGATTTTTGCTTAAGGGATAAACCTCCTATTACGTCTTACCTGTACCCAACTTAATTAAACTGAAATACCATACATAACAATAGATTAGATGAAATAAGACACTTGACAACATGTTAAATGGGCAAAAGACCGGTCACGGTCACATTTATTAGCACATAAGCCTTTAAAACTAGGCCTATGTAAATATGCCAACTAGGCAACAAAATCCTTCAATAGGAGAACTGTAACAGTTCTTCGCTGGTGGCGGCAATAAACTAGCTAAATTAACCCCTACTAACAGACGGCCAGGGCCCTACACGGTGTGTGCAGCGTGGCACGATTGCCACACCTAATTGGCAGAGAGAGAGAGCTGTAAGCTGAAAAAGGTATTTGCCTAAGATTCGTAGGGGGGAGTAACCCCTAGGTCGGCACCTAGTGAGTGTCACCTCCCCCATCCCATGACATCACTCATCTCTCTCCCTGCCCGCTCTCTGGGCCCTGACCGACCGCCAGCTAGGGCACATACGACCAGCCCAGTAAGGCGACCCCCTCGGTACGAGTCGTAAAAACACGCTCCAAGCGGGTGGAAGACTAAATTACCCCCTGGACTTAATGGGCTAGTTCAATTAAACCTACCCAAGCCAGGGTAAACCCTAGCCATTACCCTAAGCTGCCACATCTTCATCCAGGGTCGGGTGGGCGGGAAAAGTTCTTCCTTGAAGTCTGGAACCAGGAACAAAAGAGGGCTGGATTCCCTGCAGTCAGGACCTATAAAGGTAAGCAGAAACACCCGCCCCTCCACTTGCAACAATGTAACATCTAGTACCTTCCAGACTTCAACTCAGTTATCCCTTAATTTTGTTACAGGCCCAGTAGAGGGCCCTCCACTTCCATAAGGGATAAACCTCCTATTACGTCTTGCCTGTACCCAACTTAAATAAACTGAAATACCATCAGTTCAGGGGTGGCAGTGTCAGAGAGGGCCGTGTTGCCTAGTATAGTGAACAGTCCTTTAGCTGTGGAAGAGGAGCATACTATGGTGGGCAGTCCTTCAGTCATGGAAGAGGGGCATACAAGTCAGGGCCAGAGGCAGATGTTGGTGGTAGGAGACTCTATTATAAGGAAGGTTGATAGGGTAATTTGTCATCCAGACCCTTTACATAGAACAGTTTGCTGTCTTCCAGGGGCTCGTGTTAGGCATATTGTGGAGCGTATTGATAGATTGTTAGAGGGATGCGGGTCTGATCCTGCAGTCATGGTGCATATTGGTACTAATGAAGAAATCAGTGGGAGATGGAGAGTCCTAAAAAATGACTTCAGGGAGTTAGGTAGCAAGCTTAAAGCAAGGACATCCAAAGTAATATTTTCTGAGATATTACCAGTGCCGTGTGTTAACTCAGTAAGGCAGAAGGAGCTAAGGTCTGTTAATTCATGGCTAAAAACATGGTGTAAAAATGAGGGGTTTGACTTTTTAGAACACTGGGCTGATTTTTCACTAGGGTACAAATTGTACAGTAAGGATGGATTGCACCTGAATGACATGAGTGCAGGTGTGTTGGGGGAAAGGATGGTAGCACGTTTAGAGAACCTTTTAAACTAGGCAAAGGGGGGGAGGGTCAATTTGAACAAAATAGAACAGAGAGATCAGTGTCTGAATATGTCACTCCATTAATATCTCAAGGAAGGGATGACTTAAGAAATGTCACATTAGAAAGTATAGAGGAAAGTACACCAAGTAGCAGCAGAAAGCACATGAAAATTAAATGTATGACAACAAATGCAAGAAGCATGACAGGTAAAATGGGGGAGCTGACGCTCTTAGTTGCAGAAGAGGACTATGATGTTATCAGTATAACTGAAACTTGGTGGGATGATTCACATGACTGGGCAGTTAACTTAGAGGGGTATACATTATTTAGGAGGGACAGGAATAATAAAAGGGGTGGAGGAATCTGCATGTATATTAAACCTGACCTTAAACCTACAATAAGGGAAGATATTTATGATACAAGTGACAATGTAGAGACCCTGTGGGTTGAAATAAAGAGTGGGGGGAAAAATCCTAAAAAAATATTACTAGGAACATGCTACAAGCCTCCCAACATTAGTGACCCGGAGGAAACTCAACTACTTATCCAAATAGGTAAGGCTGCTAATAACAGTGCTGTAATTATGGGAGATTTTAACTACCCTGATATAAACTGGGCCAATGAAACTAGTAATTCAGCTAAGGGGGATAGATTTTTAAATGTTCTCAGGGATAACTTCTTGTCACAATTAATAGAGGAGCCAACTAGGAGTAAAGCTATATTGGATTTAGTGCTATCAAACAATACAGATATAATATCAAACATAGAAGTTAAAGAACATTTGGGTAACAGTGATCATAACATGGTCACATTTGAAATCTCTTTTCATATGCAGTGTTTTAAAGGCTTAACTAAGACTTTTAATTTCAAGAAAGCAAAATTCAACGATTTAAGGAAATCATTAAATAATATAAATTGGGACAATGTATTTTCTAATAAAAATACAGAGGATAAATGGATAATATTTAAAAATTTGTTAAATAAATATACATATCAATACATACCATATGGTTATAAAAATAAAAATAAAAAAAATAAGCCGTTATGGCTAAATAAAAATGTGTTAAAAGAAATTAGGAAAAAACGTAGGGCATTTAAATTATTAAAAGAAAATAGTACAGACTCAGCATACAATATTTATAAGGAATGTAACAAAGCATGCAAAAAAGCAATCAAATTAGCCAAAATTGAAAATGAAAAATTAATTGCCAAGGATTCTAAGTCTAACCCTAAAAGGTTCTTTAAGTACATAAATAGCAAAAAATCTAAGAAGGATAATATAGGTACATTAAAATGTGTGGAGGGTAGCATGATAAATAATGACAGGGAAAAGGCTGAGGTACTAAACCAGTTTTTTTCTTCAGTATACACAAGAGAGGAACAATTGAATGATACTTTGGAACAGAATAGAACATGCCAGTCCATACCACTAACTGGGTTTTGTTTAGAGGATATCAGGAAAAAACTAAAAAATATTAAGGTAAATAAAACTCCAGGCCCAGATGGAATACACCCAAGGGTGTTAAGTGAACTTAGCACTGTTATAGACAAACCTTTACTCTTAATTTTTCAAGACTCATTATCCTCAGGCATGGTACCCCAGGATTGGCGTAAAGCTGATGTGGTGCCACTCTTCAAAAAGGGAAGCAGGGATGATCCAGGAAGCTATAGACCAGTTAGTCTGACATCAATAGTGGGGAAGATATTTGAAGGGATTATAAGGGATTATATTGATGAGCATATTCGTGTAAACAAGATTATGAGTTCTAATCAGCATGGCTTTAGGAGAAATAGATCATGTCAAACTAATCTAATTAGATTCTACGAGGAAGTAAGTAAAAATATAGATAAAGGGGAATCAGTTGATGTGATATACTTAGATTTTGCAAAGGCATTTGATACAGTGCCACATGAGAGATTAATGCACAAAATTAAGGGACTGGGAATAGCTGAAAATGTTAGCTCATGGATAAATAACTGGATAAAAGATAGGGAGCAACGAGTAGCAGTAAATGGATCATACTCAGATTGGACAAAGGTAATCAGTGGCGTCCCCCAGGGATCAGTACTGGGCCCTGTTCTTTTTAATATTTTTATAAATGACTTGGAGCAAGGATTAAATAGCGACATCTCTATTTTTGCAGATGATACTAAGTTAAGTAAGGTCATTAGGTCAGAGCAGGATGAGCTCTCTTTGCAAAGGGATTTGCTAAAATTAGAACTATGGGCAAGTGAATGGAAAATGAGATTTAATACGGAAAAATGTAAGGTTCTACATTTTGGAAGTAAAAATAAGCAGGCTATGTATTTTTTAAATGGGACAAGACTTAGCCAAACACAGGAGGAAAGGGATTTGGGAGTAGTAATAGATAACAAGCTAAAGATGAGTGCACAATGCAGAGCAGCGGCTTCAAAGGCTAATAAGATACTAGCATGTATTAAAAGAGGCATTGATTCAAGGGAGGAAAGCATAATTCTGTCATTATATAAAGCCCTGGTAAGACCTCACCTTGAGTTTGGAGTGCAGTTCTGGGGACCGATTGCTAAAAAAGATATTGCAGAACTAGAAAAAGTTCAGAGAAGGGCCACAAAGCTAATAAGGGGATTGGAGAAATTAACCTATGAGGAGAGGCTAGCCAAACTGGGTCTGTTCTCTTTAGAAAAAAGGCGCTTGAGAGGTGACATGATTACTTTATATAAATATATTCAAGGCCCATATACAGAGATGGCAGAAGCTCTTTTTATTCCAAGAAAATTGGTTCTGACAAGAGGTCATAATTTAAGGTTGGAGGAAAGGAGATTTAATCTCCTGCAACGGAAACGTTTTTTCACTGTAAGAGCAATAAAATTGTGGAACTCATTACCAAAGGAGGTAGTGAATGCCAATACCATAGATACATTTAAAAATAGTCTGGATAAATTTCTGTATATAAACAAAATTCATGGATATGATTGCTAGTATTAAATGGGTCACATTTTAATGGGGTTATTTAAGCTTAACTGGAGCTTTTTGTAAGTATTTTAGATTTGTATAGGTTGAACTCGATGGACTTCAGTCTTTTTTCAACCTTATCTACTATGTTACTATGTTATGTATGTTACATAACAATAGATTAGATGAAATAAGACACTTGACAACATGTTAAATGGGCAAAAGACCGGTCGCGGTCATATTTATTAGCACATAAGCCTTTAAAACTAGGCCTATGTAAATATGCCAACTAGGCAACAAAATCCTTCAATAGGAGAACTGTAACAGTTCTTCGCTGGTGGCGGCAATAAACTAGCTAAATTAACCCCTACTAACAGACGGCCAGGGCCCTACACGGTGTGTGCAGCGTGGCACGATTGCCACACCCAATTGGCAGAGAGAGAGAGCTGTAAGCTGAAAGAGGTATTTGCCTAAGATTCGTAGGGGGGAGTAACCCCTAGGTCGGCACCTAGTGAGTGTCACCTCCCCCATCCCATGACATCACTCATCTCTCTCCCTGCCCGCTCTCTGGGCCCTGACCGACCGCCAGCTAGGGCACATACGACCAGCCCAGTAAGGCGACCCCCTCGGTACGAGTCGTAAAAACACGCTCCAAGTGGGTGGAAGACTAAATTACCCCCTGGACTTAATGGGCTAGTTCAATTAAACCTACCCAAGCCAGGGTGAGCCCTAGCCATTACCCTAAGCTGCCACATCTTCATAAAGGGTCGGGTGGGTGGGAAAAGTTCTTCCTTGAAGTCTGGAACCAGGAACAAAAGAGGGCTGGATTCCCTGCAGTCAGGACCTATAAAGGTAAGCAGAAACACCCGCCCCTCCACTTGCAACAATGTAACATCTAGTACCTTCCAGACTTCAACTCAGTTATCCCTTAATTTTGTTACAGGCACAGTAGAGGGCCCTCCACTTCCATAAGGGATAAACCTCCTATTACGTCTTGCCTGTACCCAACTTAATTAAACTGAAATACCATACATAACAATAGATTAGATGAAATAAGACACTTGACAACATGTTAAATGGGCAAAAGACCGGTCACGGTCACATTTATTAGCACATAAGCCTTTAAAACTAGGCCTATGTAAATATGCCAACTAGGCAACAAAATCCTTCAATAGGAGAACTGTAACAGTTCTTCGCTGGTGGCGGCAATAAACTAGCTAAATTAACCCCTACTAACAGACGGCCAGGGCCCTACACGGTGTGTGTAGCGTGGCACGATTGCCACACCCAATTGGCAGAGAGAGAGAGCTGTAAGCTGAAAGAGGTATTTGCCTAAGATTCGTAGGGGGGAGTAACCCCTAGGTCGGCACCTAGTGAGTGTCACCTCCCCTGACCGACCGCTACAAGAGCCAACCGCCTCTTGCCACCACAACTTACAAGCTCTAACCACACATATTAAAAACAATAACAATAAACTTTAACTGTTAGACAATAATTCAAACAAGCAATAACAAAGCTTTTCTAATATCCCCTAGAAAAATGTCCAGACCCACCTCTGTAAGGTGAACGCCATCCGGGCGATAGAGAGCCTTGTTGTCAGCCGTTAACTCGTCATGCCTAATGGCAAAACCACCTAACGCCGTGACCGTCCGCCCCATCTCCCTATTAAGCTTCTTCCTCACATTATACGCTGCCCTCTGATTTACAATATGCCTCCAACGCAGTCATGCAACTACGTTGGACCAACCAATCTGTACATCAGGAAGCCAAGCAGACAGCCAGCGTATGTCAGAAGCCATCCTCCGAATCAAATCCAAAACAGGAACGGACCCCATGTCGTTCCCTCCCAAGTGCAGCACAATAATGTGAGGTTTCCCCCACCTCCTGTGAGCATCCTGAAGCAAGGTGGGTAACTCTTCCCAAGTTAACCCCCTGCGCCCTAGCCACCATACATTAGCTCTGGATGCTGCAAATCCCAATTGCTGCCCGTCCGGCCTCTGCAATGCCCTGATGGACGCCCAGTGCACGAAGGAATGCCCCACTATCCACTCCCGTTTCGTGGGAGCATTCTTGCCTGAAAACATAGGATACAAAACTGAGCCAAGCATGACCTACAGTTACTTATTTCCATACACCACAAATCCCCCAAATGTTTGGCCCCCTTCCTATTCAACGAGCGGAACCCGGCCTAATGGGGTTCGTCCCCCAAAGGGCGAATATACGATTTAAAACGACCTGACTTCTAACGCCCATTTCTTGATACCGGACTCCGAAACACCACTGGTCGCCGCGCTCGTGGCCGCCCCTATCCTGAAGGAATGGGACGCAATTTTCAAAGGATCCAGCCCGGCAGCAGCCGCCGCCTTGGCCAAGACCCTTTTAAATTGAAACAACGACAACGCCGATCCGTCTTCATGAATAAATAACTGACGCAAACCCGCGGCCTAATCTGGCAATAATCGTTGAAACTCCTAACTGGTCAACATTCCGGGAATTCGTGCATACCCAGCAGAAGCCAAGCTCCCTTGCCTTCGGGGTCCATCTTGGACCTAGGCACAAGAAGCAGCAGCCCATCGTCTGATGGCCGCACATGCTCCCATTGTATCCCGCCCATTTTATCCATCTTAGATGCAGCCACAATTTCACCGACCCTCAGAGCCCCAGCCAAGGCAAACGAGAAGGCTGCCCTAAACAGTGCCACCTCAAACAATGATGAGCACACTGACTGCAGCGTACCCACCATGTCACGCAATCTAAGAGGTGTAATAGGTTCCCTACGGTCTTTTTCGCGCGGGGACATCCGCCCCCAACCCTTCATTACTTGCTTCACAAGAAATGACCGTGAATAATCCGCAATGCCGAACGTCTTATTGAAGAACGCGACAGCCGAGAGCCTGCTCTGAGCAGACAGTCTAGATACGCCCTGACTATATAACCCCGCAAGCCAGTCAAGCACCTGTACCTGTGTAGCTGATTGTACGGCAAACCCCTGTTACCCGGCGAAGCAAACCCACGATCTCCAGTGTTTCTCATAAGCACACCAAGTCTTGGGAGCCAAGGACGCCCTTACTAGGGGGAGGACACTCTCCCAGCCCCCACCATCTGCCAAAGAAAAGGAGGGCAATTTAGACCGTTTCTCGCGGCCCCTGGTGCCACCCTCCTAAACTGATCCCATTGAAATCTGGACAGAGCATCCGCTATGACATTTCTAACCCCGGCACGTTCCACTGCAAGCAACGCAACACTAGGTGACGCAGGTACGTAACCACCTTGGGCGACGAAGCGGAAAGCCGGTTGATGGCATAGACAACACTCATGTTGTCGCACCAAAAAACCACCGCCCGATTGGCCTGTCTCAATCCCCAGAGCTCTACCGCCACAATGATTGGGAAAAGCTCCAGCAACGTTAGGTTCCTGGTTAAACCAGCCAGAACCCAATCCCTTGGCCATGGAGCCGCGCTCCACTCGCCATCGAAGTAAGCCCCATAACCAAAGCCGCCCGCTGCATCCGTGAATAGATGAAGCGATTGACTGGTCATGGGGCCCTCTCACCAAATGCATACTCCGTTGAATTTCTTTAGAAATTCCTTCCATACCCAAAGATCCTCTCTCATCTCTGCTGACACCTCCACCCTGGAAGCCTTCCCTTTCGGGCCCTGCAGTTGACCCTCCAGCCTCCTGTTGAATACCCTTCCCATAGGAATAGCCCTTCCTGCGAAGTTCAGGAGTCCCAGCAAGGACTGAAGTTCCTTAAAGGAAATCGTCTTAGCACTACGTACGGACAAAACCACCTGCAACAGGCGGTCGACTTTGTCCCGTGGCAGCCTACAGACCGCCGCCTCAGTATCTATTTCGATACCAAGGAAAGTAAGGCAAGAACAGGGACCCTGTGTCTTATCCTCTGCCAAAGGCACCCCGAATCTACCCATCATGTCTTGCATGATAACCATCATGCGTGAGCATTCATCCGAACCTGCCCTACCTACCAACAGGAAGTCATCCAGGTAGTGGGCCACGGCCCCACCCCCAGATGCCCTCTGCACCACCCAATGTAGAAAGGAACTAAAGCATTCGAACAACGCACATGACAGCGAGCACCCCATGGGAAGACATTTGTCCACATAGAAAGCCCCATCCGCCTTCATGCCCATTAGCCGAAATGCAGACGGGTGCAGGGGCAGCTAACGAAAAGCTGACTCTATGTCCAGTTTCGCCATTAGCGCCCCTGCTCCTTTGCCCCGGACGATACCTAGAGCATCGTCAAAGGACTGGTAGTGTACCGTGCTCATGTCCGGGTCGATGGCAACATTCACCGACCCCCCTTTCGGAAATGACAAGTGATGTATAAGCCGAAATTTGCCCGTGTCCTTTTTGGGTACTACCCCCAATGGGGATACCACTAAATCGGGCAGCGGCCTGGCCACAAAGGGGCTGGCCACCCTGCCCAAAGCCAGCTCCTTACTCAATTTTTCCCACACTACCTCAGGGAATTCATATGCTGACTTAAGGTTCCTGTGTACCACAGAACCCACCACGTCTCCCCCCACCGGAATCCTGAACCCCTCCCGTAACCCAGACCTGAGCAGTTGGGCCGCCTCCTGGTCTGGGTAATGCGCCAGCCAAGGCTCCATGGCTGGTAACCTAAGTGGGGTTGGGGCCCTTGTACCCAGGACTGCCCCTGGATGCAGACTTGTCTGCGCCGGCATCCTTCCTTTTGACGCAATCCGCCCCTGAATGTGGTCCACTGCAGAATTTGCAGATGTGACGAAAGGAACAACTAGCTCCTCTGTCACACTGTTTATCCTGGAATTTCCAGCATTCCCTGCCCCGTCGCTTTGGCCTCTGTGCCACTTTGTTGGCGCCTAGCCGCGGCCCAGGGGTGCTGCCTGCACCCCCTTCAAGCCCCAATTTGGACCACAGATCAATATCCTTGGTTCCAAAATGCAGGAGGGGGTTACCCACCATCTTCCTGCGGAAGGCCATGTCGTACTCCCGCCACGCACCTTCCTTGAACCTAGCGCGGATATCGTCAATGGTATCCTCGTACTTAAATAGATTATGACCCTGAGTGGGCCATTTATCTACATAACACGTGGCTAGCACCCTAAAGCATTTGTGCCACTCCTCGAATGTCTCCGGCCGCTGGACCTTTTTTGGCCCCGTGCCATCAGCCACGCGTTCCCTAGCCCTACACGCCTCCGGGGAAAGTTCAAAGATGTTGACGTAGCGTCCATCCTGAATCTTTTTGACCACCTTATATTTCAGGTGTCCATATAAGGAGTGCACCAAGCACGGGTCAGTGTCGCCGTGAGACGCCACATGCCGTGACATCGGGGGTGCCCCCATGGCCGGGAAACCAATGCTAGATTCCTGAGCTAATGGTACTACATGACTACTCTCCGCTCTGGGAACCTTCCCTTTTACCTGCGCCGCTACCAGCTTCTTTATCATCTTAAACATCTCCTTCTGCCCTTTTCCAACTAAGCCTAAGTCACCCTCACTCTCAGATCCAGACCCACTAGAGGATTAACCCAGCCCTACGTGTGCAGATGTGTGTAAGAGAAACTCACCGCTGGGGGCCAAAGGCGGCGCAGCTCCTGCCGGCGACTGCTGGTATCTGTCTTCTGCAGAAGCTGGTGACGAAGCTGCAATCGGCATTGCTCCTTGCCGGGGTGTAGAAGCCATAGCTGGAACAGACGTATCCATGGACACACCCTGCGAAAACAAAACATTTTGGGGAGTACTCCTTGCGGATGAATGGACCCCTGGGGGGTTCCCCACCTGCTCCCCAGACAGACATACCCCCAGTGCAGCAGAAACTGCCCTCCTTATCATCTCCTCAGTCCCACTGGAAATCTGGCCCTGGGAAACATTCACACTTTCATTGCCAGCCCCACGAATCATACCAGGCGTTACCTGCCTACTAATGTCCCTGGCAAAGATTCCCCCTGAGGCAGTACCAGCCACATCAAGGTATTCGGTATCCCCATGTAAGGCCCCTTGCCTAGCCACAGTTATCCCCCTGTGGACCCCAGAGCACGATCTAGCCTGAGCAGCACGACCGGAGATTACCCCTCTACCCCTCTGCCTCAACAAAGTAGCTCTCCTGCCTCCAGGCGTTTTCCCCATTGCCTTGCCAGACACACCAACAGACCGCACATTCGCACGCGCTCCCACCACCCCAGGTGCCCTCCCATCCGCAAGGAGCCTCCCCAACTCACTAGGGCTTCCTCCGTGCGGTGACCTGCTCCTGTGTTGCACGCTGCGCACTCTGCCTCGACCACGCTCCCCCCTGTCTGAAACGTCACTCAGGGAGGATGCGCGTGATGCGGCGCTGGAAGGGGCGTGGATACGGCCCGACGCGAGCCCAGGGACATTGAGAGCCTGGACCACGTGGGCGCCCTGCCGCTCGGCCTGCTCCCCAGGGCCAATGACCGGACCACCAGGGGGAAAGTTCCCCACCAGGGCCTGCGCCATTGACAGAACCGAGGCCAAGGCCTCGGGTGAAAGGGCCTGAAGCTGCTGCCAGGACGCCTGCTCGGCAGCAGCATGGCCCGGTTGCCCCACATCCCCAGGAGGGGGATCAGTAAGTGAATCAATGAGGTTAGGGTAAAGGGGAGGGGGGGAATCCGGCTGCATTAAGGAAACCCTGGGCAGTGAATGAGTATCAGCCCCAAGAGACCCCACCCTAAGTAATGAAGGCCCGGGCCTGACAGAATCAGAAGCCGGAACCCCCGCAGCACACAGAGCATCAGGGTGCGGGGGCTGAGTGCTTGAGGGGGGACCCTGGGACCCAGGGCTTACAGCAGTGGCTCCGGTTCCCAGCCCCCCCCTCGTGGTAGGCCTTTTCTGAACCCTGGGGGCCGACTTGGTTTTTGAAACTGGGGAAGGGGTACCACATCCTCAGAAGCTGATCCACTTTCTCTTGCAGCTCCCCTCGTGCCAGGAACCACCTTCACCACTTCACTGTATCGCTTTGGAGGCACAGACTTTCTCTTGGCATGCTCCATCTCCACAGAAAAGTTCTTCCTTGAAGTCTGGAACCAGGAACAAAAGAGGGCTGGATTCCCTGCAGTCAGGACCTATAAAGGTAAGCAGAAACACCCGCCCCTCCACTTGCAACAATGTAACATCTAGTACCTTCCAGACTTCAACTCAGTTATCCCTTAATTTTGTTACAGGCCCAGTAGAGGACCCTCCACTTCCATTAAGTCTCTAGGTCAGAAAATTCTTTGAAGTTATGTTAGATATGAAAGTAACATAAGATCCCCAAGTAATAAGATACTTTTTTACATTTTTATGGTTACAGCAGATCAGCAAATGTTATACCAAACCAGGTTTAAATGGAATACAACAATACTACTGTATTTATTGAATAGAAGCAAAGGAACATATATATGGTGTTTAATAAAAACTGTGTCATATTTATGGCTTTCAACTGAGACATTCCCACATCATTGGCACCAGGTTTCCAGTGCTGTGTCAAGGTGAGAGTTATAACTGGTTACTTTAGAACTAACAAGCACCTCAGCCAAAGGAAATTTGATCTATAGAATGTAGGCATTAAGGCTGGTAAATATTGCTACATTCATACAATAGTGACCCTCTGGTAGTAGGTTATTCTTCCACAAGGCTGCCAGCACTTCCAAGCACTGGAGGTGATGTACTGCAATGTTTAAGGTTAGGCCTAGCTATGGCACAAATTAAATGTAGGGACAGCATCATTATAAGTCACCAGGTTTACTGCAGACCTTAACTGAAACCTGATGTAGATGGCTGTAGAATGGTCCTTAGATGAATGCTGAGGGGCCTATCTATCAAGCTTCGAATGGAGCTTGATGCCCTGTGTTTCTGGCGAGCCTGCAGGCTCGCAAGAAACAGCAGTTATGAAGCAGCGGTCACAAAGAATGCTGCTCCATAACCTGTCCGCCTGCTCTGAGCAGGCGGACAGAAATCGCAGGAATTCAACCCAATTGAGTATGATCGGGTTGATTGACACCTCCCTGCTGGCGGTCCATTGGCCGCGAGTCTGCAGGGGGCGGCGTTGTGAGCTGCTGGTGCAATGCTGAATACGGAGAGCATATATCTCTCCGTATTCAGCGAGGTCTGGCGGACCTGATTCGCACTGTCGGGTCAGGTCCGCCAGACTTTGTTAAATAGGGGCCTGAGGCTCTATTAAAGTCCAAGACCATTGTGCCATGGGCTCCCTCTAATTCCATGAGTCTTAATATTGCCTTCTAATTAGGGCCCATTGATCTGGGTGATTCAGGGCAGAGCTGTGCATGCCAGGAGTTTAAGCATTTGTGCACAGGGTTTTGCCAATCTTATATTTCTTTAATAGAAATGTGGACATCAGTTGGAGGGGGTGAAACAAGAGGAGAAGCAGGACAGATCTCCCAAAATGAGACAATTATAAGATGTTATTGAGTTGAAAATAATCTAGTGTGATATTATAAACGGAAGGCACTTGATCTACTGTAGTTACCTTAGGCCTAGATTTGGAGTTTGGCGGTAGAAGGGCTGTTAACGCTCCGTGGGCTTTTTTCTGGCCGCACCATAAAATTAACTCTGGTATCGAGAGTTCAAAAAAATGCTGCGTTAGGCTCCAAAAAAGGAGCGTAGAGCATTTTTACCGCAAATGCAACTCTCGATACCAGAGTTGCTTACAGACGCGGCCAGCCTCAAAAACGTGCTCGTGCACGATTCCCCCATAGGAAACAATGGGGCTGTTTGAGCTGAAAAAAAACCTAACACCTGCAAAAAAGCAGCGTTCAGCTCCTAACGCAGCCCCATTGTTTCCTATGGGGAAACACTTCCTACGTCTGCACCTAACACCCTAACATGTACCCCGAGTCTAAACACCCCTATCCTTACACTTATTAACCCCTAATCTGCCGCTCCCGCTATCGCTGACCCCTGCATATTTTTTTTAACCCCTAATCTGCCGCTCCGTAAACCGCTGCAACTTACATTATCCCTATGTACCCCTGATCTGCTGCCCCTAACACCGCCGACCCCTATATTATATTTATTAACCCCTAATCTGCCCCCCTCAACGTCGCCGACACCTGCCTACACTTATTAACCCCTAATCTGCCGAGCGGACCGCACCGCTACTATAATAAAGTTATTAACCCCTAACCCGCCTCACTAACCCTATCATAAATAGAATTAACCCCTAATCTGCCCTCCCTAACATCGCCGACACCTAACTTCAATTATTAACCCCTAATCTGACGACCGGAGCTCATCGCTACTATAATAAATGGATTAACCCCTAAAGCTAAGTCTAACCCTAACACTAACACCCCCCTAACTTAAATATAATTTACATCTAACGAAATAAATTAACTCTTATTAAATAAATTATTCCTATTTAAAGCTAAATACTTACCTGTAAAATAAATCCTAATATAGCTACAATATAAATTATAATTATATTATAGCTATTTTAGGATTAATATTTATTTTACAGGCAACTTTGTAATTATTTTAACCAGGTACAATAGCTATTAAATAGTTAAGAACTATTTAATAGTTACCTAGTTAAAATAATAACAAATTTACCTGTAAAATAAATCCTAACCTAAGTTATAATTAAACCTAACACTACCCTATCAATAAATTAATTAAATAAACTACCTACAATTACCTACAATTAACCTAACACTACACTATCAATAAATAAATTAAATACAATTGCTACAAATAACTACAATTACATAAACTAACTAAAGTACAAAAAATAAAAAAGAACTAAGTTACAAAAAATAAAAAAATATTTACAAACATAAGAAAAATATTACAACAATTTTAAACTAATTACACCTACTCTAAGCCCCCTAATAAAATAACAAAGACCCCCAAAATAAAAAATTCCCTACCCTATTCTAAATTAATAAATGTAAAAGCTCTTTTACCTTACCAGCCCTGAACAGGGCCCTTTGCGGGGCATCCCCAAGAAGTTCAGCTCTTTTGCCTGTAAAAAAAAACATACAATACCCCCCCCCCAACATTACAACCCACCACCCACATACCCCTAATCTAACCCAAACCCCCCTTAAATAAACCTAACACTAAGCCCCTGAAGATCTTCCTACCTTGTCTTCACCATCCAGGTATCACCGATCCGTCCTGGCATCCGGTGCTGAAGAGGTCCAGAAGAGGCTCCAAAGTCTTCCTCCTATCCGGCAAGAAGAGGACATCCGGACCGGCAAACATCTTCTCCAAGCGGCATCTTCGATCTTCTTGCATCCGGTGCGGAGCGGGTCCATCTTGAAGCAGCCGAAGCGGATCCATCCTCTTCTTCCGGCGTCTCCCAACGAATGACGGTTCCTTTAAGGGACGTCATCCAAGATGGCGTCCCTTGAATTCCGATTGGCTGATAGGATTCTATCAGCCAATCGGAATTAAGGTAGGAATATTCTGATTGGCTGATGGAATCAGCCAATCAGAATCAAGTTCAATCCGATTGGCTGATCCAATCAGCCAATCAGATTGAGCTTGCATTCTATTGGCTGTTCTGATCAGCCAATAGAATGCGAGATCAATCTGATTGGCTGATCGGATCAGCCAATCGGATTGAACTTGATTCTGATTGGCTGATTCCATCAGCCAATCAGAATATTCCTACCTTAATTCCGATTGGCTGATAGAATCCTATCAGCCAATCGGAATTCGAGGGACACCATCTTGGATGACGTCTCTTAAAGGAACCGTCATTCGTCGTTCAGTCGTCGGGCCGGATGGATGTTCCGCGCTGGTTGTCTTCAGGATCCTGCCGCTTCGCTCCGGATGGAAGACCATAGAAGATGCCGCCTGGATGAAGACTTCAATCGGATGGAAGATCCTCTTCTGCCCCGCTTGGATGAAGACTTTGACCGGATCATGGACCTCTTCAGCCCCCCGCTTGGATCAGGACATCGGAGGAGCTCTTCAGGATGGATCGGTGAACCTGGATGGTGAAGACAAGGTAGGAAGATCTTCAGGGGCTTAGTGTTAGGTTTATTTAAGGGGGGTTTGGGTTAGATTAGGGGTATGTGGGTGGTGGGTTGTAATGTTGGGGGGGGTATTGTATGTTTTTTTTTACAGGCAAAAGAGCTGAAATTCTTGGGGCATGCCCCGCAAAGGGCCCTGTTCAGGGCTGGTAAGGTAAAAGAGCTTTTAACTTTTTTAATTTAGAATAGGGTAGGGAATTTTTTATTTTGGGGGGCTTTGTTATTTTATTAGGGGTGTAATTAGTTTAAAATTGTTGTAATATTTTTCTTATGTTTGTAAATATTTTTTTATTTTTTGTAACTTAGTTCTTTTTTATTTTTTGTACTTTAGTTAGTTTATGTAATTGTAGTTATTTGTAGCAATTGTATTTAATTTATTTATTGATAGTGTAGTGTTAGGTTAATTGTAGGTAATTGTAGGTAGTTTATTTAATTAATTTATTGATAGGGTAGTGTTAGGTTTAATTATAACTTAGGTTAGGATTTATTTTACAGGTAAATTTGTAATTATTTTAACTAGGTAACTATTAAATAGTTCTTAACTATTTAATAGCTATTGTACCTGGTTAAAATAATTACAAAGTTGCCTGTAAAATAAATATTAATCCTAAAATAGCTACAATGTAATTATAATTTATATTGTAGCTATATTAGGATTTATTTTACAGGTAAGTATTTATCTTTAAATAGGAATAATTTATTTAATAAGAGTTAATTAATTTCGTTAGATTTAAATTATATTTAAGTTAGGGGGGTGTTAGTGTTAGGGTTAGACTTAGCTTTAGGGGTTAATCCATTTATTATAGTAGCGATGAGCTCCGGTCGTCAGATTAGGGGTTAATAATTGAAGGTAGGTGTCGGCGATGTTAGGGAGGGCAGATTAGGGGTTAATACTATTTATGATAGGGTTAGTGAGGCGGATTAGGGGTTAATAACTTTATTATAGTAGCGCTCAGGTCCGCTCGGCAGATTAGCGGTTAATAAGTGTAGGCAGGTGTCGGCGACGTTGAGGGGGGCAGATTAGGGGTTAATAAATATAATATAGGGGTCGGCGGTGTTAGGGGCAGCAGATTAGGGGTACATAAGGATAACGTAGGTGGCGGCGCTTTGCGGTCGGAAGATTAGGGGTTAATTATTGTAAGTAGCTGGCGGCGACGTTGTGGGGGGCAGGTTAGGGGTTAATAAATGTAATACAGGGGTCGGCGGTGTTAGGGGCAGCAGATTAGGGGTACATAAGTATAACGTAGGTGGCGGTCGGCAGATTAGGGGTTAAAAAATTTTAATCGAGTGGCGGCGATGTGGGGGGACCTCGGTTTAGGGGTACATAGGTAGTTTATGGGTGTTAGTGTACTTTAGGGTACAGTAGTTAAGAGCTTTATGAACCGGCGTTAGCCCAGAAAGCTCTTAACTCCTGCTTTTTTCAGGCGGCTGGAGTTTTGTCGTTAGAGCTCTAACGCTCACTTCAGAAACGACTCTAAATACCGGAGTTAGAAAGATCCCATTGAAAAGATAGGATACGCAATTGACGTAAGGGGATCTGCGGTATGGAAAAGTCGCGGCTGAAAAGTGAGCGTTAGACCCTTTAATCACTGACTCCAAATACCGGCGTTAGCCTAAAACCAGCGTTAGGAGCCTCTAACGCTGGTTTTCACGGCTAACGCCAAACTCCAAATCTAGCCGTTAGTGTTTTGCACAAACACTGCTTACATTTACATATGTGGTCAGAGGCCTAGTCTAATGATAGGGTACCTAATGCCCCTATATATAATTACTCATCACCATATTTTATTTGTACTAGGCTGAGTAGCTTGGTAACTCTCTGTGCTGGAGTCTTGGACACCTGGGGTTAAACAAAACATTTCCGTGGACACAATTTTTATGTAAGACTGACCAGTTTATTAGTGTCTTTTATTAACTACTTTAGGACCTGAACAGATGACATACATTTTTATTCCAAAACGTTTTGGACATATTGTGAAACCTTGACATTTCAAGCTTAAAGTAACAAGATAGATCATTTTTTGAGCACCATTAATATCGCAAAATGTATTTTCATGGTTCATGTGATGCACAAACAGATAAAAAATATCCGTTGTACAACAGGAAAACAATAAAGCAATACAAAGCCCCCAAATAGTTCTAAAAATACTGCTTTTGCACAACTCAACTGATAAATCATATATTAATTTTTCTAAAACGTGTCTAACACTCTAAGTATATTTAAATTATATTCAATATACAAAAAAACATTTATTGTGTCACCTTAATTTTCTGGCAATCTCTCACTCTGGTCTTAAACTAAACTGCTTTTTTATTGTTTGTCACTATTCTGTTAAGACATTTTATGATACTCTTAGCTCTAAAACATCATAACTCAACAAGGCTATTGATTGCTTATTGGGTCAGGAAAGACTTCCATTTGACCTTTTATTTGCCCAACGATAATGGTCTCATATATCAAACAGATTTAAAGCATCCTTATATTGCCTCAGCTTGCTGAACTGTTAATGACTTCAGTAAAGGGAAGCCCATTAAAAACTGTTATATAATAAAAATATACATAAAAATATTTGATGAAGAGAACACAAAGTATTGAAACTAAAGGCATCTGGGAGAATTACACATCAGAACAAATATTAAATTAACAAATTATATAAATATTTAGCAACTTCAGTGAAAGCCTCTGCTGCGCTTTACTTAGTGCAGGTCAAAGTTTCTTTACTGCCAGTAACTTCAAAAGGAGCTGCAGCCACACTATCCTAAGAACACTTCCTTTACCACCGTACTAACCTCGGTGTTGCAAACCCCCACAGAGGGGCAACCTGGGAGAGAGTGCTTCCCAGACCACCTTGCTCAACCAATTCTTCTTAACTCGCCCGGAGATATGCGAAGGGCCTAACAGGTCTAGTGGGCTGTTGCTCTTCTAAAAAAGCTTAAGAGCTATTTTTTGTATCTTTGTATGGTTCACTGTATCTAGAAATGTCCTGTAGCTCCTAAAATTCACTTCTTCTGGCACAGCAAAATCTTTCTTTTGCATGGTTTACAGGTAGTTTGGATTGTGTCCATAGTTTCTTATATACCTCTTTTTGGGGTACTCCAGGGGTCAGCAATTTCATTGAAGGATTATGGGCGTAACTATAGGGGGTCTCAGATGACCCTTCTGGCCCTGCAATCCGTAGGGGAATTTCTACAGGTCTCATGTTTTAAGGATAGTATACTGATTTGCCTTTACAATATGGTGGCAGAGTTCCTAAGATGGCCACCACAGTGTTGCTATACAGAAAAACCTGCCACCATATTTGCACAGATAGGCTATAAAGTTGTATATTCTCTGGTATAGACTAACCAAAGTGAATGTTCTTCAGTCACACAGAAGCTGTTCTTTTTTTCCTATATAGCTTCAGGCTCAGCTTCTGTTTATTGTAAAAAGCCAGAAAGAGCAAGGTTGAAATGGGGCCCTGGGGCCCAGGGAGGTCTAGTTACATCACTGTATGCAAAGTTCTAGAATATTTAATATCTGGATCCCGCTCCTGTGTTGCCTTTCTCAACTGTATCCAGATTCTCCAGATGCTTCTGATACAATCTTGTATAAAGATTTACTTTACCCACCAGGAAATGTGTCATAGAGCAGGTAACAGTTTTTTGGACCAAAGTGTCATTTTTATATGCTCTCCTTCAATATTCATTTTTCGTTTCAGTAATATATACTTTTGTTTAGTCATTTCCAGGAGGGTGGAAACGTGTTTGATACATTGGCATCTACTTATCAAGCTGTCAATAGTGATGTCGCGAACCTAAAATTTTGCGTTTGCGAACGGCGAACGCAAACTTCCGCAAATGTCCGCGAACCGGGCGAACCACCATTGACTTCAATGGGCAGGCAAATTTTAAAACCCACAGGGACTCTTTCTGGCCACAATAGTGATGGAAAAGTTGTTTCAAGGGGACTAACACCTGGACTGTGGCATGCCGGAGCAGGATCCATGGCAAAACTTCCATGGAAAAAAAATAGTTGATGCAGAGTCTGGTTTTAAGCCATAAAGGGCCTAAATCACCTAACATTCCTAAATTGTTTGGAATAACGTGCTTTAAAACATCAGGCTGGCACTAGTGGAACGCTGGCCTGGCAACTAAAATTAAATAACAATAGCAGACTGATGTAGAAGTTTTTTTTTTTTTTTAATTTACACTAATGTTCCCTTAGGCCCTTACACAGGCTGGCACTAGTGGCACGCTGGCCTGGCAACTAAAATTAAATAACAATAGCAGACTGATGTAAAAGTTTATTTTTAAAAAATGTACACTAATGTTCCCTTAGGCCCTTACACAGGCTGGCAATAGTGGCACGCTGGCCTGGCAACTAAAATTAAATAACAATAGCAGACTGATGTAAAAGTTTTTTTTTTAAATTTACACTAATGTTTCCTTAGGCCCTTACACAGGCTGGCACTAGTGGCACGCTGGCCTGGCAACTAAAATTAAATAACAATAGCAGACTGATGTAAAAGTTTTTTTTTTTTTTAATTTACACTAATGTTCCCTTAGGCCCTTACACAGGCTGGCACTAGTGGCACGCTGGCCTGGCAACTAAAATTAAAAAACAATAGCAGACTGATGTAAAAGTTTTTTTTTTTTAAATTTACACTAATGTACCCTTAGGCCCTTACATAGGCTGGCACTAGTGAAAACAGAGCTATTAATCACAGTATATGATGTGGGCCTGACACACAGGCCTGATGGAAAATGAAATTAGATTACACTAGCAAAATGATGTAAAAGTTTTTTTTTTTTTTAATTTACACTAATGTTAAGCAGATATCAGTGGTGGCACAGAATAATTAATCACAGTATATGCTGTGAGCCTCACACACAGGCTGACAGGCAGGCAAATGCAAATAAAATTAAAAAAAAAAAAAAAAAAAAAAAAAAAACGACTGAAGTTTTGGGCTGAAGTTCTAGCCCTAAAAAGGGCTTTTTGGGGTGCTGCCCTTACAGCAGAGATTAGATGACTCCTTCAGGACTGTAGTGGACACTGAATACACTAGCCTAGCTATCTATTTCCCTATAAAATCACCAGCAGCAGCAGTAAACCTCCTCTCACTAAGAATGCAGGATCGTAATGAATCTAAAATGGCTGCTGCCCAGGAGCAGGGAGGGTCTGGGAGGGAGTGTCTGCTGCTGATTGGCTGAAATGTGTCTGCAGACTGTGAGATACAGGGTCAAAGTTTCCTCAATGATGAAAAATAGGGGGCGGATCGAACATCGCATATGTTCGCCCGCCGCGGCAAACGCGAACAAGCTAAGATCACCAGGAACTGTTCTCCGGTGAACAGTTCGCGACATCACTAGCTGTAAACTTACCTGCATTCGCCGCACCAATACGCTTGCCTAAGATCGCCTAACATCGCTGCCGCAGACCGGAATACGTTCTCCAAAATTACCAAAAAAGCTGTCAAAAAGCCGCGCACCAAGTACGGTGCAATGAGCTAACAGTCATCGATCTCCCTGCGTTTCGGCTTTTTCCCAGCTTTATTGGAATATTGTCACTAATCACCCACACTATACTAAACTGTTTAACCCCTATCCCGCTGCTCCCGGACCCCACCGCAACTAAATAAAGTTATTAACCCCTAAACCGCTACTCCCTGAGCCCACCACAACTCTAATAAATGTATTAACCCCTAAACCGCCACTCCCGGACCACGGCGCAACTAAATAAAGTGTTTAACCCCTAAACCGCCGCTCCCGGAGCTCACCGCCACCTACATTATATTTATTAACCCCTAATCTGCCCCCTACACCGCCGCCACCTACATTATATTTATTAACCCCTAATCTGCCCCCCCTACACCACCGTCACTATATTAAATTTATTAACCCCTAAACCTAAGTCTAACCCTAACCCTAACACCCCCTAACGTAAATATAATTTAAATAAATCTAAATAAATATTCCTAGCATTAAATAAATTATTCCTATTTAAAACTAAATACTTACATATAAAATAAACCCTAAGATAGCTACAATATAACTAATAGTTACATTGTAGCTATTTTAGGATTTATTTTTATTTTACAGGCAAGTTTGTATTTATTTTAACTAGGTAGAATACTTATTAAATAGTTATTAACTATTTAATAACTACCTAGTTAAAATAAAGACAATTTTACCTGTAAAATAAAACCTAACCTAAGTTACAATTATACCTAACACTACATTATAATTAAATTGATTACCTAAATTAACCACAATTAAATAAAATTAAATAAAATTAGCTAAAGTACAAAAAACACTAAATTACAGAAAATAATAAAATAATTACAAGATTTTTAAACTAATTACACCTAATCTAATCCCCCCAAAAAAAGCCCTACCCTACACTAAATTACAAATAGCCCTTAAAAGGGACTTTTGCGGGGCATTGCCCCAAAGTAATCAGCTCTTTTACCTGTAAAAAAAGTACAATACCCCCCAACATTACAACCCACCACCCACACACCCAACCCTACTCTAAAACCCACCCAATACCCCCTTAAAAAACCTTACACTAATCCCTTGAAGATCACCTTACCTTGAGAAGTCTTCACCCAACCGGGCCGAAGTCCTCAACAAAGCCAATCCTATTGGCTGATCCAATCAGCCAATAGGTGTCAGGCTTTGATCCGATCATCGCCGTGTCGCCGCAGCTCCCGGATCACTCTCTGATTCTAGCGTCACGTTGCCTAGCAACGTGAAGTGGACTTCCGGTTTCCGGCTTAGTGTCATTAGGCTTTTAAAAGCCTCGGCGGGACATCAATCCGGTGCCAGTTTGTAAAGTTACTGCTTGGCTTCCTGGCTTGAATCCTCAAGCCTGATTTAAAGGGACACTGACCTATTACTTTGCCTGACCACCCTGCTGCCTAAACCTTCTGCCTGAATTAAAGGGACACTGACCAATTGCTTTGTCTGACCACTCTGCTGCCTAATCCTTCTGCCTGAATTAAAGGGACACTGACCAATTGCTTTGCCTGACCATTTTGCTGCCAAATCCTTCTGCCTGATTTAAAGGGACACTGACCAATTGCTTTGCCTGACAACTCTGCTACCTAATCCTTCTGCCTGATTTAAAGGGACACTGACCAATTGCTTTGCCTGACCACTCTGCTGCCTAATCCTTCTGCCTGATTTAAAGGGGCACTGACCAATTGCTTTGCCTGACCACTCTGCTGCCTAATCCTTCTGCCTGAATTAAAGGGACACCGATCTTTTGCTTTGCCAGACCACTCTGCTGCCTCATCCTCCTGCCTTATTAAAAGGGACATTTACATTGCTTTGCCAGACTTCTCTGCTGCCTCAGTCCTTCCTGATTTAAGGTACTTTGTCCACTGCTCCGTGAGTCACTCAGCTACCTTTCTCTGGCTTCAATATGTAACAGTTCCAGTTACCTGCATCTGTGAGTACACTGTTTACTTCCTCTGCTAAAATAACCTATACTGTTTTGTTCCTGAGTGGGTCACGTCCTGGTTTCCCCTCAGTGTGCTAGCGTGTGTTTATATTTTCATGCTAGCAGTTGGGTCTAATACTGGACTGATCCTCTATGCCTCATAGTAAAAATGGGGCATTTATGGACCCCGCTGAGCTTTCCATGGCCATGGCCCACCAGGGACAATTACTGGGAGCCCATGCCGCACATTTACAATCCCTGGACTCCAAACTGTATCAGATAACTGTTTTGCTGCAGAATCTGGTGGCTCCTCCACAATCTAATCCTACCTCACTGGCTACGCCTCCTCCTGCACTTCCTTCAGCACTAACTCAGGAGCAAATAGGCCCCAGATTACCTCTTCCAGACAAATATGATGGTAACCCTGAAGATTGTAGGTTTTTTTTTAATCAATACTGACTTAATTTTCGCAATAGCCCGGCCCTCTTCACTTCACCTTCTTCGAGGATAACTTTCCTTATATCATTGTTGAAAGGAAAAGCCCTGGCTTGGGTGTCCCCCTTGTTGGAAAAGAACGACCCGTTACTTCAGCATGTAAATGCCTTCCTGACTGTGTTTTCTACCATCTTTGACAAACCAGGAAGATCTTTGGCTGCAGAAGCCTCTCTCCTAGATCTACGTCAGGGAGCTCAATCAGAGGCACAGTATGCTATTGAGTTCTGCACGTTTGCGGCTGAGACCTCTTGGTATCAGGAAGCTCTTAAAGCGGCTTTTCGTAATGGTCTCACTGAACGTCTTAAGGACGAGTTGGTATATCGGGATCTCCCTGAATCTCTAGAAGACCTAATCAATCTTTGTATCAGGCTTGATGCAAGGTACAGTGAACGACAGCAAGAGAGAGAGAGAGAACTCGTAAGCCCCTATATCCCTCTGCTTTCCACTTGGCACCCCGTTTCTCTAATCCTGTGTCACCTTATTCGACCACTACCGATCAGACAGAACCAATGGAAGTTGGTACCATAAAGTTAACAGAGTCTGAATGCCTGAGAAGACGCTCACTCGGCTTATGCTTATACTGTGGCCTTAAGGTGCATTTGTTGAGGGAGTGTCCCACCAGACCAGTAAAAGCCAGGGCTTTATTCTAGATCGAGGGGCTGAGTTAAGCCAGATCAAATTCTCCTCCCTCAACAACAAACTTTTTGTACCAGTGACTCTTCATCTTGGAGACTGTAAGATTCATACTCAAGGCCTCGTTGATTCCGGTGCCGGATCATGTTCATTGATTCCTCCTGTGCAACCTCACACATGATACCTCTACGTGCTAAGAGGCACTCCTTCAGGGTCTCCACTGTCAGCGGTGGTCCACTGGGTTCAGGTCTCATACAGTTTTCTACCATGCCATTGGTGTTTTCTGTTGGGGTTCTCCCCTTCGAGACTATTAGTCTGGATGTTATACCTACTCCCCAGTTTCTAATAATCTTGGGACTCCCCTGGCTCCGGTTGCACAACCCTACATTTTCTTGGACTCAAGGTGAACTCACTTCTTGGGGTTCTACATGTCAAATCAACTGTTTACATACCCCCGTCAAACGTCCAGTCCCTATAGCAAGTACTACTGAAACCTCGAACTCCTTACCTATTTGTTATCAGGACTACCTTGATGTGTTCTCCAAAAAAGAGGTGGAACGTCTTCCACCTCATCGTCCTTTTGATTGCCCCGTAGATGTGGCAAAACATATCCTTTTTCTAGACCCGAAAACCTAGCCCTGGAAGAGTATATCAAAGATAACCAGGCTAGAGGCTTTATAAGACCTTCATCCTCTCCTGTAGGGGCTGGCTTCTTTTTTGTGGAAAAAAGGACGGAGGCCTTCGACCCTGTATTGACTTCAGGGCTCTAAATCAAATCACTGTCAAGAACATTTATCCATTACCCCTTATCCCCGAATTGTTTACTTATCTGCAAGGCTCCACTATATTCACCAAATTGGATCTTCGCGGAGCGTACAATCTCGTCCGCATGCGCGAGGGTGATGAATGGAAAACAGCATTTAATACCCGCTTTGGGCACTACGAATATCTTGTCATGCCCTTTGGGCTTTGTAATGCCCCTGCTGTATTTCAACACTTTGTCAATGAGATATTCCGGGATTATTTGAACATCTTCGTAATCATCTACCTTGATTATATCCTCATCTTTTCACAGATCTATCAGGATCATGTAACCCATGTCAAGAAAGTACTTCAATGTCTTAGGGATAATCACCTTTTTGCCAAGATGGAAAAGTGTTCTTTTCACCAGGACTCTATTCCCTTTCTGGGATATGTAATTTCTAAAACTGGCTTTGAAATGGATCCTACCAAACTCAATGCCATAGTAGAGTGGCCTAGACCTGACTCCCTTAAAGCTCTCCAGCGCTTTCTAGGCTATGTTGGATACTACAGGAAGTTCATCAAAGGTTTTGCCACTATAACAGCACCCCTTACTTCATTGACAAAAAAAGGGTAAAACTACAAAGAATGGTCTCCAGATGCCGTCCAGGCTTTTGATTCTCTTAAAGAAGCTTTTGCTTCAGCACCTATTCTTCGTCATCCTAATCTGGAACATCAATTCATTCTGGAAGTGAATGCTTCCTCAGTGGCAGCTAGAGCAGTCCTTTCTCAACGTATTCCAGAGACTGGAAAGGTTCATCCTGTTAGATTCTTCTCCAAGAAGTTCACCTCATCTGAATTAAATTATGATTTGGGAAACAAGGAACTACTGGCTGTCAAAATGGCCTTAGACAAATGGAGAAATTGGTTAGAGGGGACCATTCAGCCCTTCTCAATCCTTATGGATCATAAAAATCTACTTTATCTCCAGACAGCCAAACGATTGAATTCCAGGCAAGCTCGATGGTCCTTGTATTTCTCCCGTTTCCATTATGTTTTATCATATATCCCTGGCACAAAGAATATCAAAGCTGACGCTTTGTCAAGGCAGTTCCAAACATCTAATGCTCCGGAATCTGGCAAGATTCTCCATCCTTTAGAGGTCTTAGCTCAAATATCGGCCTCTACTTTACAAGAATTACAAGCTGCTCAGGACAATCTTCCCTTCACTAACAAACCCCCCACTGGTCTGTTTTTTGTTCCTGAACATCTCCGATCTACATTGTTATCATGGGCTCATGACAATCCCCTTTCTGGACACCCAGGATCAGTAACACTATTTGGAACCATAAGAAACATGTCTGGTGGCCATCTTTGTCTCAGGATACCAAAGCATATGTTTCTGCCTGTGTAGTATGTGCCTCCAATAAGGTACCTCAGAAATTACCTTCTGGTTTACTTCAGACTCTCCCTGTTCCTCATCTACCTTGGACTCATTTATCCATGGATTTCATCACTGGCCTCCCTCCTTCTGCAGGAAACAATACCATATGGGTTATAGTTGACAGATTCACCAAGTCAGCCCATTTTGTGGCATTGTCAGGATTATCCTCTGCTAAAACCCTTTCCAAATTGTTTATTCAGCATATAGTGAGACTCCATGGCTTTCCTATTGATATTTTCTCGGACAGGGGGGTTCAGTTTGTCTCCCGGTTTTGGAAGTCTCTTTGTAAACAACTTAGTACTAACATCTCCTTGTCCACTTCTCATCATCCCCAGTCCAATGGCGAAACGAAGAGGGTCAATCAGTGCTTGGAGACATACCTAAGGCATTATGTGTATCATCTTCATTCTAATTGGACCCAATACTTGCCTCTTGCTGAATTGACTCATAATGCCCGCTACAATTCTTCTCTTCGGACTTCTCTCTTTAGAGCAGCTCACGGTTTTCAACCCAGAACTTTTCCACTTCATGCCTCTCCTACTGACATTCCTGCTGCTTACCTCTCTTTCCATAGACTTTGTCGCCATTGGCGGAAGATCCGTCTTCTTCTCACCAATGCTTCCAACCAGTATAAATTCTATACTGATCGTAAACGTAAGAAGGCTCCCAAGTATCGTCCAGGAGACAAGGTTTGGGTTTCTACCCATCATCTTCATCTCAAGCAACCCTCTATTAAATTAGGTCCACGTTATGTCAGTCCTTTTCGGATTCTGAATCAAGTTTGCACTTCTGCTTATCGTCTTGCACTTCCCAGGACTCTTAAGGCTCATCCAGTTTTCCATGTCTCTCTTTTGAAACCTGCCACCTTCAATAGATACTCCAGACCTAGGACTACTCCTCCTTCTCTATTGGTTCAAGGTCAACCAGAATTTGAAGTTAGTCACATCATCGATTCCAAACTTTGTGGCAGAGTATTGTATTATCTCATACACTGGAAAGAATACCCCGTCACAGAGCAGTCTTGGGAACTGGCTCGTCAAGTTCATGCTCCAACTTTGGTCAAGGCTTTTCATAGGGCTCATCCCTCCAAACCTGGTCCTCTCCCCCGGAGGGGTCGTTGAGGAGGGGGTGCTGTCAGGCTTTGATCCGATCATCGCCGTGTCGCTGCGGCTCCCAGATCACTCTCTGATTCTAGCGTCACGTTGCCTAGCAACGTGACGCGGACTTCCGGTTTCCGGCTTAGTGTCATTAGGCTTTTAAAAGCCTCAGCGGGACATCAATCCGGTGCCCGTTTATAAAGTTACTGCTTGGCTTCCTGGCTTGAATCCTCCTGCCTGATTTAAAGGGACACTGACCTATTACTTTGCCTGACCACTCTGCTGCCTAATCCTTCTGCCTGAATTAAAGGGAAACTGACCAATTGCTTTGCCTGACCACTCTGCTGCCTAATCCTTCTGCCTGATTTAAAGGGACACTGACCAATTGCTTTGCCTGACCACTCTGCTGCCTAATCCTTCTGCCTGATTTAAAGGGACACTGACCAATTGCTTTGCCTGACCACTCTGCTGCCTAATCCTTCTGCCTGAATTAAAGGGACACTGATCTTTTGCTTTGTCAGACCACTCTGCTGCCTCATCCTCCTGCCTGATTAAAAGGGACATTTACATTGCTTTGCCAGACCTCTCTGCTGCCTCAGTCCTTCCTGACTTAAGGTACTTTGTCCACTGCTCCGTGAGTCACTCAGCTACCTTTCTCTGGCTTCAATATGTCACAGTTCCAGTTACCTGCATCTGTGAGTACACTGTTTACTTCCTCTGCTAAAATAACCTATAATGTTTTGTTCCTGAGTGTGTCACGTCCTGGTTTCCTCTCAGTGTGCTAGCGTGTGTTTATATTTTCACGCTAGCAGTTGGGTCTAATCCTAGACTGATCCTATACGCCTGATAATAGGATTGAGCTTGCATTCTATTGGCTGTTCCTATCAGCCAATAGAATGCGAGCTCAATCCTATTGGCTGATTGCATCAACCAATAGGATTTTTCCTACCTTAATTCCAATTGGCTGATAGAATTCTATCAGCCAATCGGAATTGAAGGGACACTATCTTGGATGACATCACTTAAAGGACCCATCATTGTTCAAGAAGACGTCGATGGAAGAGGATGCTCCGCGTCGGATGTCTTGAAGATGGAGCCGCTCCGTGCCGGATGAATGAAGATAGAAGATGCCGTCTTGATGAAGACTTCTGCCCGTCTGGAGGACCTCTTCTGCCCGGCTTGGATGAAGACTTCTGCCCGTCTGGAGAATCACTTCGCCCGGCTTCGTTGAGGACTTCAGCATGGTTGGGTGAAGATTTCTCAAGGTAAGGTGATCTTCAAGGAGTTAGTGTTAGGGGGGTATTTGGTGGGTTTTAGAGTAGGGTTGGGTGTGTGGGTGGTGGGTTTTAATGTTGGGGGGTATTGTACTTTTTTTTTACAGGTAAAAGAGCTGATTACTTTGGGGCAATGCCCCGCAAAAGGCCCTTTAAGGGCTATTTGTAATTTAGTGTAGGGTAGGGCTTTTTTATTATTATTTTATAATTATTTTATAATTATTTTATTATTTTCTGTAATTTAGTTTTTGTTTTGTTTTTACTTTAGATCATTTTATTTAATTTTATTTAATTGTAGTTAATTTAGGTAATTAATTGAATTATAGTGTAGTGTTAGGTGTAATTGTAACTTAGGTTAGGTTTTATTTTACAGGTAAATTTGTCTTTATTTTAACTAGGTAGTTATTAAATAGTTAATAACTATTTAATAACTATTCTACCTAGTTAAAATAAATACAAACTTGCATGTAAAATAAAAATAAATCCTAAAATAGCTACAATGTAACTATTAGTTATATTGTAGCTATCTTAGGGTTTATTTTATGGGAAAGTATTTAGTTTTAAATAGGAATAATTTATTTAATGCTAGGAATATTTATTTAGATTTATTTAAATTATATTTAAGTTAGGGTGTGTTAGGGTTAGACTTAGGTTTAGGGGTTAATACATTTAATATAGTGGTGGCAGTGTAGGGGGGCAGATTAGGGGTTAATAAATATAATGTAGGTGGAGGCAGTGTAGGGGGGGCAGATTAGGGGTTAATAAATATAATGTAGGTGGCGGCGGTGTAGGGGGAGCAGATTAGGGGTTAATAAATATAATGTAGGTGGCGGTGGGCTCCGGGAGCAGCGGTTTAGGGGTTAAACACTTTATTTAGTTGTGGTGGGCTCTGGGAGTGGCAATTTAGAGGTTAATAAGTATAATGTAGGTGGTGGCAGTGTAGGGGTGGCAGATTAGGGGTGTTTAGACTCGGGGGTTATGTTAGGGTGTTAGGTGTAAACGTTATCATAGGAATCAATGGGATATCGGGCAGCAGAAAACATGAGCTTTCGCTGCTTTCAGACTCCCATTGATTCCTATGGCATCCGCCGCCTCCATAGTGCCGAGCGTACCTGCTAGTTATTTGATAACTAGCAAAAGTAGTCAGATAGTGCTGAACTTGCATTCGGAACATCTGGAGTGACATAAGCATCGATCTGTGTCGGACTGAGACCGGCGGATCGTATGTTACGTCACTAAATTCTACTTTTGCCAGTCTGTAGGGTTTGATAACTAAGGGGAATCAGGCTCCCCACAAATAAGCTGTGGAATTCTAGCATATTTGCGGTTGACAGCTTGATAAATAGATGTCATTGTATTACTCCTTAAAGGTGAAAGCTGACCTGGGACTCTTAAAGCCTCCTAGGACACAGAGCCCTCACTGATCTTAGGAAGCAACATTTGAATTCCCCAGCAGCTAATAGCTGCTAATAGGGTTAGCCTTTTTACCAGATCTGGCGTTTACCATTCAATTTGATTACTACATATTAAAATGGATGCACTAATTCATAATTAAGATAATAAGTTGTCTTAAGCATTAAGGGCTGGATTACAAGTGTAACACTAGTGCTTTTGCTCGAGCAATCTTTTTGCTCTCGTGGGCTAGTACGTTTATTACAAGTTAAAGTAAATGTTTTGGTCAGATTACAAGTTGCACGGCAAATCTAAATTTTTCGCTAGCAAAATGCTTTTTGCGCTTCCCAGGATCTGAAAAAAATGTTTTTTCGCTAGTGGTAGCCTGAGAAGCACAAACATTGCTAGCAGAGTTTTGTCATGTGCGTGCATGTGTTCTCCCATAGAAATAAATGGAGAAAAAAGTGGAAAAAAAACCTAACACCCTACTCGCGAAAACGACAAAAAAATTGAAAAAACCCTAAACCCTACCATAAACACCTTGCTTAATAACTCCTAATCTGCCACCCCCCCCACATTGCCAACCCTGAATAAAACTGTTAACCCCTAAACTATCATCCCCCCACAACTCAAACACTAAATAAAAGTATTAACCCCAAACCACCATCCCCCACAATGCAAACACTAAATAAAACTGTTAACCCCTAAACTGCCATCCCCCCACATCGCTAACTAACTTATCCCGGTGTCGTTGGTGATGGCGGCCGTGACGTTGGTCCTTCTCTTCAGACCATAGCCGCTGACACCAGGATAAAGATAGAAGATGGACTCATCATTGGTGAGAACCAATTTGGGGGTTAGACTTAAGTTTATTTTAATTTTTTGTTTTTTGTTTTTTTTTTAAAAAAAAAAAAGAATAAGGATTTTTTAATTTTATTTTGGCAGAAAAAGAGCTGAATGCCGCTTTTCGGGGCAATGGGTAGTTTATGTTTTTTTTAGTTAGGATTTTTTTTATTTTGGGGGGTGGGGTTTTTCTTATGCAAAAGAGCTATTTGCTTAAGGGTAATGCCCTACAAAATGCCCATTTTAAGGGCTTTTGGTAGTTTATTTGTAGTATAGGGGGTTTTTTTTAAATTTGGGGGTGTATTTTAGGGGTATTAGAATAGGAATATTTTTTTTTGTGGTAATTTCATTTGTTATTTTTTGTAATGGTAGTTTTTGTGTGTGTAAATGTTAGGTTTTTTATTTTTTTGTAATGTTAAGGTTTTTTATTTTTTGTAATGTAGGTTTCTTATTTTATTGGTAAATTTTTTTTTAGGGTAAGCTTTGGTTTTAATTTATTTTTTTTATTTTTTTAAAGGTAATTAGGATAGTTTTAATTTAATTTAAGGGTGTTTTAATTGGGGTTAAGTTAGGGGGTTTATATGTTAGTTTATTACTTTGCATTGTGGGGGATGGCCGTTTAAGGGTTAATAGGTTATTTTGTTAGTTTGCATTGTGGGGGATGGAGGTTTAGGGCTTAATAGTTTATTTAGCTAGTTTGCATTGTGGGGGAATGGCGGCTTAGGGGTTAATAGTTTTTTTTAGATAGTTTGCGAATTGGGGGGATGGCGGTTTAGGGGATAACTGTTTTATTTAGGGTTAGCGATGTGGGGGATGCCGGTTTAGGGGTTAATAGTGTAGTTTATGAGTGTAAGTGTACTATGTAATGTATTTTTGTTGTGTTTTATGCAACTTTTTTATTTTGGAACACAGTTTACAATAGTGGAAAAGACTATTGCGCTAACACAACCATAATCTCTCCCAACTTGTAATATCAGCTGGAGAAAAATGGATTGCGAAATCGTGATTTCACTAGCACTAGGTCCGTTGCGCCTCACTTGTAATCTCCCCCTTTCTGCGCAAGCAAAACCCAACGTGCTTACTAAAGGACTTTGGATATCGCATCCTAACTTCTTTTCCCCATAGATCTCAATGAAGAGAGCAGAAGAAGAAAAAAACACATCGCTCGTGCGCTAATGAAACAGGAGTTATTCATATTTAACATTCCAATGTTCTTCACATACAAGAAAATGTTATTTTTATTTTAAACATATACTATATATATATATATATATATATATATATATATATATATATATATATATATATATATATATATATAGAATTAACTATACCTGTATTCCTATAGATATATAGGTATAGATATACATTTTACATTAAGATATACATACACATACATTAATATATATATATATATATATATATATATATATATATATATATTTAATAATAAAAATTACATTTTACATAAACCCAATAGGAGTACACTAATTCTTCATGTATACTTACCGGACAGTTATATTAAGGTGCATTATGTATTTATTAAATATAAAATATTGAAAAAAAATTTAATAATGTAAATAATCATTACAGATATACAAAAAAATACAAAAAATGCATACAATATATATAACTATTTTAGTCACTATAATAATTATTAATAATTATTATTATATTTTTAAAATATTTTATATTTAATATTTACATAACACGCCTTAAGATAACTAATACTTCATGTCCGCCAACCCGATAACACATTAGACGTAAAGCGTGAGCCCCAAAGCAGGTTACGCATATTTTACATTTTAATGTTCTCAAAGAATTTTTTTTAAATATTATTAAATATATATTTCTACACATGGTCTGAGAAAGGGGATACGTTGTCTCTAAAACATCACTTATCACAGTAAACACTTTACTTGTTTGGAAAAGACCAGTGAGTGCAAGTTTTTTGTATATATATATATATATATATATATATATATATTTGTGTGTGTGTGTTTGTATATATACCCATATATGTATAGAAATAGATACAGTGGAGCAAAAAAGTATTTAGTCAGCCACCAATTGTGCAAGATCTCCCACTTAAGAAGATGAGAGAGGCCTGTCATTTTCATCATAGGTATACCTCAACTATGAGAGACAAAATGTGGAAACAAATCCAGACAATCACATTGTCTGATTTGGAGAGAATTTATTTGCATATTATGGTGGAAAATAAGTATTTGGTCACCTACAAACAAGCAAGATTTCTGGCTCTCACAGACCTGTATCTTCTTATTTAAGAGGCTCCTCTGTCCTCCACTCATTACCTGTATTAATAGCACCTGTTTGAACTTGTTATCAGTATAAAAGACACCTGTCCACAACCTCAAACAGTCACACTCCAAACTCCACTATGGTGAAGACTAAAGAGCTGTCGAAGGACACCAGAAACAAAATTGTAGACCTGCACCAGGCTGGGAAGATTGAATCTGCAATAGGCAAGCAGCTTGGTGTGAAGAAATCAACTGTGGGAGCAATAAATATAAAATGGAAGACATACAAGACCACTGATAATCTCCATTGATCTGGAGCTCCACGCAAGATCTCACCCCGTGGGGTCAAAATGATCACAAGAACGGTGAACAAACATCCCAGAACCACACGGGGGGAGCTAGTGAATGACCTGCAGAGAGCTGGAACCAATGTAACAAAGGCTACCATCAGTAACACACTACGCCGCCAGGGACTCAGATCCTGCAGTGCCAGACGTGTCCCCCTGCTTAAGCCAGTACATGTCCGGGCCCATCTGAAGTATGCTAGAGAGCATTTGGATGATCCAGAAGCGGAATGGGAGAATGTCATATGGTCAGATGAAACCAAAGTAGAACCTTTTGGTAGAAACACAACTCGTCGTGTTTGGAGGAGAGAGACTGCTGAGTTGCAACCAAAGAACACCATACCTACTGTGAAGCATGGGGGTGGCAACATCATGCTTTGGGGCTGTTTCTCTGCAAAGGGAACAGGACGACTGATCCGTGTACATGAAAGAATGAATGGGGCCATGTATCGTGAAATTTTGAGTGTAAACCTCCTTCCATCAGCAAGGGCATTGAAGATGAAATGTGGCTGGGTCTTTCAGCATGACAATGATCCCAAACACACCGCCCGGGCAACAAAGGAGTGGCTTTGTAAGAAGCATTTCAAGGTCCTGGAGTGGCCTAGCCAGTCTCCAGATCTCAACCCCATAGAAAACCTTTGGAGGGAGTTGAAAGTCCGTGTTGCCGAACGACAGCCCCAAAACATCACTGCTCTAGAGGAGATCTGCATGCAAGAATGGGCCAACATACCAGCAACAGTGTGTAACAACCTTGTGAAGACTTACGGAAAATGTTTGACCTCTGTCATTGCCAACAAAGGATATATAACAAAGTATTGAGATGAACTTTTGATATTGACCAAATACTTATTTTCCACCATAATTTGCAAATAAATTCTTTCCAAATCAGACAATGTGATTGTCTGGATTTGTTTCCACATTTTGTCTCTCATAGTTGAGGTATACTTATGATGAAAATTACAGGCCTTTCTCATCTTCTTAAGTGGGAGAACTTGCACAATTGGTGGCTGACTAAATACTTTTTTGCCCCACTGTATAGGTTGGTATATATAGATATTTATAGAAATATTTGTTTAAAATAAAAAAAAGCATTTTCCTGTATGTGAAGAACATTGGAATGTTAAATATTTAAATTTTAAATTAAATACACTGTAAAACACATTTCTAAATATTATGATTGATTTGGGCTAGATCACTAGTTGAGCGCTAATTTATTGTGGAACCGCAAACAGGCAAATTTGCCTGGTTGTGTGCGCGCGATAAAGACCCAGCCATTCCAAGTTCAATTTGTAATATGTGCACAAATTTATGTGCCCGCGATATTCCAATATTGCTCGCAGTACACCACTTGTAATCTAGCCCTAATTTATTGAAAAGAATAAGATACAAACTTGTCATACCTCAAATTTTATGTTCCTCTTTTTTGTGTGTATACAGGGAGTGCAGAATTATTAGGCAAGTTGTATTTTTGAGGATTAATTTTATTATTGAACAACAACCATGTTCTCAATGAACCCAAAAAACTCATTAATATCAAAGCTGAATAGCTTTGGAAGTAGTTTTTAGTTTGTTTTTAGTTATAGCTATTTTAGGGGGATATCTGTGTGTGCAGGTGACAATTACTGTGCATAATTAATAGGCAACTTAACAAAAAACAAATATATACCCATTTCAATTATTTATTTTTACCAGTGAAACCAATATAACATCTCAACATTCACAAATATACATTTCTGACATTCAAAAACAAAACAAAAACAAATCAGTGACCAATATAGCCACCTTTCTTTGCAAGGACACTCAAAAGCCTGCCATCCATGGATTCTGTCAGTGTTTTGATCTGTTCACCATCAATATTGCGTGCAGCAGCAACCACAGCCTCCCAGACACTGTTCAGAGAGGTGTACTGTTTTCCCTCCTTGTAAATCTCACATTTGATGATGGACCACATGTTCTCAATGGGATTCAGATCAGGTGAACAAGGAGGCCATGTCATTAGATTTTCTTCTTTTATACCCTTTCTTGCCAGCCACGCTGTGGAGTACTTGGACGCGTGTGATGGAGCATTGTCCTGCATGAAAATCATGTTTTTCTTGAAGGATGCAGACTTCTTCCTGTACCACTGCTTGAAGAAGGTGTCTTCCAGAAACTGTCAGTAGGACTGGGAGTTGAGCTAGACTCCATCCTCAACCCGAAAAGGCCCCACAAGCTCATCTTTGATGATACCAGCCCAAACCAGTACTCCACCTCCACCTTGCTGGCTTCTGAGTCGGACTGGAGCTCTCTGCCCTTTACCAATCCAGCCACGGGCCCATCCATCTGGCCCATCAAGACTCACTCTCATTTCATCAGTCCATAAAACCTTAGAAAAATCAGTCTTGAGATATTTCTTGGCCCAGTCTTGACGTTTCAGCTTGTGTGTCTTGTTCAGTGGTGGTCGTCTTTCAGCCTTTCTTACCTTGGCCATGTCTCTGAGTATTGCACACCTTGTGCTTTTGGGCACTCCAGTGATGTTGCAGCTCTGAAATATGGCCAAACTGGTGGCAAGTGGCATCTTGGCAGCTGCACGCTTGACTTTTCTCAGTTCATGGGCAGTTATTTTGCACCTTGGTTTTTCCACACGCTTCTTGCGACCCTGTTGACTATTTTGAATGAAACGCTTGATTGTTTGATGATCACGCTTCAGAAGCTTTGCAATGTTAAGAGTGCTGCATCCCTCTGCAAGATATCTCACTATTTTTGACTTTTCTGAGCCTGTGAAGTCCTTCTTTTGACCCATTTTGCCAAAGGAAAGGAAGTTGCCTAATAATTATGCACACCTGATATAGGGTGTTGATGTCATTAGACCACACCCCTTCTCATTACAGAGATGCACATCACCTAATATGCTTAATTGGTAGTAGGCTTTCGAGCCTATACAGCTTGGAGTAATACAACATGCATAAAGAGGATGATGTGGTCAAAATACTCATTTGCCTAATAATTCTGCACTCCCTGTAAAGTTGTTTGAGGTTCAGATATAGGAGCCAATTTAACAAAGCCCATATGGACACGCTTTGCTTCCGAAAATTTGTCAGCCCGGGATCATACAATGTGGGCAGCAATATGTTGCCTTCATTTAAAATTGCACAAGCGTCTGCTTGTGCAATGCTGCCCCCTACCCACGCTAGCCGAGTAGGGGCGCTCGAGTCAGTGCTGTCAATCATCTCCGGCAAACGTGTCTGGGGGGATTTTAATGTGTCTGGCGTAAAGGTTCATGCAAGCCTACAGCAAAGAGCCTCCAAAGCTGCATAGGCAGCTTGATAAGTGGAGTTTTTAGTGTATTAAAGCTGATGATGGAAGGAACCTTAGTTTCAGGTTTGTTGAATAGATCTTACAAGTAAGGGTCTATAGTAAACCAAGAAAATGAACGAAACAACAATGCAGTGTCCATAACATAAGTTTAACCGTTTTATTTAGATAACTCCTGAAACAAGCAGCAACATGGCTGTTCATAGAAAAAACTGCATCCTAGACATATCCAAATGGACTTTATATTGCTTTAACTTAATTGGATATTGTACACTAGATGTGTTGATGAATAAATGTTTTGTTGATAATCCATTTATATAGGCCATCTGGAAGTGTTTTTTTATTTATTTATAGTTTTGCTTATTTTAAAATAACATTGTGCTCATTTTCAGAATCTGAACCAAGCCCCAAAGTTTTAGATGTATACCGATGTCTACAGATCATCTTCCTGATTGTCTAATTAATGTTTTCATACGTGGAGGGGGGGGGAGGGGAGAGTGTCTGCTATTCATGTTTTCTCAGCCCATTTCAGTTGGTGTCCCAGCCTAACCTCATCAACAGTGCTAAATTGGGAGCTTCTATGTACGTTTTTAAAAGGTTTTATACTGGATTTTTATTTTATCAGTATCTGTGCATATTCTTTTTTATAAAATTGTCTATTAAATGCAGTTATATAAAAATTGGTGTATAATATCCCTTTAACTTTGAGTTTAACTGTATAAGTGAATATGTAGAAAAATATAACCAACAAATGGATCGATATAAAGTGTCAAGAAGAATGGGAAATAGCAAACTGCATGAAAAACAAATGATATTTTTTTTACCTTTAAATCCTTTAAATTGGAATGATCTGATGTTATCTGTCGAAATATTGTAACCATCATATTTTAAATATCAAAATATTTCTAAACAATATAGAGAAAAGAAAAATAAGTTTCTATGATTCTATTATATTATTCTATACTTACAGAATCCAGTCATGGATCATTTCAGAAAGTAAATGTGTGATACTAAAAGCAAAGGAAGATTTTCACACAACAGCATTTTGAGAAGCTAAGAATGTAAGTGATATAAAAAGTGACATCAGTGTAAAAAATCAAGTTTTGAGTGCTAAGTTATGTAAATGTATGCAATGTGAGTCAAAGAGTGTAAAATTAAATTATTTTTTTGGTTACAAAATGATAAGGAATTCTGCATGCAGCCATAGGGGCCTATTTATTAAAGGTCTTGCGGACCTGATCCGACAGTGCGGATCAGGCCCGCAAGACCTCGCTGAATGCGGAGAGCAATACGTTCTCCGCATTTAACATTGCACCAGCAGCTCACAAGAGCTGCTGGTGCAACGCCGTCCCCTGCTGACTCGCGGCCAATCGGCCTCCAGCAGGGAGGTGTCAATCAACCCAATCGTACTCGATTGGGTTGATTTCCTGCAATTCCTTTCCGCCTCATCAGAGCAGACGGACAGGGTTATGGAGCAGCGGTCTTTAGACCGCTGCTTCATAACTGCTGTTTCTGGCGAGTCTGAAGACTCGCCAGAAACACGGGCCCACAAGCTCCGTACGGAGCTTGATAAATGGGCCCCATAGGCTTCCATTTATGAACCTATTTAATTAGCTATATGTACATTTAGCATGAAATGATAACTGACAAGACCCTGCTCTTGTGCTATTGTTTGTGTGTTCTTAAATTCCTGCAGCCAATAAGAGCCTTGTCCATGCAGAGATTGATAACTGGGGGCAATAGTTTACATTAAAATGTTAATGCTGTGGGGGGCGTGACTAAGTCGCGACCATGATGAGATGCATAACTTCTGAAGTCCAATCTAAACCTGAATAAGTGCTTTATCTATAGATTTCTGCATTATAACCTTGACTACTTATTAAGGAGCCATTCCTGCATCAAGAGATATCGCTTTTATTGAAATATCCCAAGCAGAAGATTCAAGCCGAATCAGCTAAGTCGGAAGACAGCGGCCTATCTCACGATAACATCTGTCCCCCTCCGGTTAAAGGTAAAGCAGTGTTCATCTGTTGCATTCATTCTAGAGGTGAGCAGTCATTAACTTGCTATTACTCCATCTACCTACACATGGAGAAGGACTTCCATATACAGATACAGGTACTTCTAAAAGATTTAGAGCACCGAATATGCCACAATTATGAGGATCTCACTAATACAATAGGCACCCTGGAAGAAGGGGAACATAATGGCGTACTTAAGGTGGTGGACGGTGAGAACAGCAGTCCGTCATGCACAGCCCCAACAACAAGTGAAAATCACTTACATCCTAAGACGGAACTGAGATCAGCAAAGGTGGAGATGCTGAAGGAACAGGAAAGCATTCCCTCCTATGGAGAGCTCAAAATTCACTGACTCATGCTTGGCTGTCGCACTTTTACCCGAACCGTTAGACTAAAAGCAGAGTTCTCTTCGGCTGAAACCCGTGGTGCTGCAGCCGGCCCCAGGATTAAGCGAGGAGGGTCTAGTTAGAGAAGTGAACAGAACAGTCCAGCTTCCTACAGTACAGAGAAAGCGAAGAGGCACTATAAAAAACCTCATGACGCTATCAGCCACAAAGCAGGGTTCTCATAATCACCTTCAATCCAAATAGACCCAGGACTTTTCCCAATGTAATCTCCCTGACATATGGCCACCCTACAAACTATACAGAACTCTCTACAGCTACTTACTCAAGCCGGAACAGTTACCCAAGAGAGGTGTTGGCTGAGATATGTTGACTCTGGTTAAAGTTTATTGTGGAGTGCCTGGTCACCTATATGCTTCGGAACTACCAGTTTGAATATTATACAGCTCTATCCTTGTATTGAAATCACATTATAGGCCTATTACCTATTTTTTTCTGTTGCCACACCTTAACTAATTTAACTGGGTTCTCCTCAATGCTGCTGTTTTCGCTACTAAGCGCCTATGTAAGTTTGCATTAGCATTATACTCATGTTTCTTTATATTTGGAATGATCTATGTTGGTATACAATATTATACAATGGGAGACCTATTCGTTTTGTTTTAGCATTTAGACAACACAGGTCTGTACCATAGACAGAGAGCCATACAAGCTCCTGTTACTAGCTGCTCGTATAACTAGTTCATTCATTATCAATTAATACCTCTCTAACCCACCTTTGTAGCTTTATGATTGTTCATGGTCTTATACTACAATCCCTGTATGATCATGTGGTACTTAAATTGCAACAACCCTGTACACTAACTTTGTCCTCCATTTTACCTGTACAATATATACCTCCCATTTTGACCACAAACCACACATATTGTTCTCATATTCCCCTAACTACACTTCCATACTCTAAATAGTCACCTACTGCTTACTGTAAGTAAAGTCAGAGTACCCTCTTATACACCTTACATTCCATAACCTTATATGTTTTTCTCCCACTTCAATTTAAGAGACATTATAGACCCTTCCCCTACTATGGAAGTCCACATATGTGTTAACTATGCTCACCCACAAGACATAAGTTTTTGCTCCAGTCTATAGCTGTCAATATATTATTTCTTAACCTTTTCATAATTACACCCTGTTCCAAATTATTATGCAAATTCTATTTCAGTGTCACAAAGATTAATTTTTTTTTTTCTTCAGTTTAACTCATGGATGGCATTGTGCCTCAGGGCTCTTTTGATCACTGAAAACAATCTCGGACACCTTTGATAATTAGATTGCCAGGTGAGCCCAATTAAAGGAAAAACTACTAAAGGAGGGTGTTCCACATTATTAAGCAGAGCATCATTTTCAAGCAATATAGGGAAGAAAAAGGATCTGTCTGCTGCCAAAAAGAGTGAAATAGTTCAATGCCTTGGACGAGGTATGAAAACATTAGATATTTCACGAAAACTTAAGAGTGATCATCACACTATTAAGAGATTTGTGGCTGATTCAGAGCACAGACGGTTTTGTGCAGATAAAGGCACATTGAGGAAGATTTCTGCCAGATCCATGCATCGGATCAAGAGAGCAGCTGCTAAAATACTATTACATAGGAGGCGGAGCCAGCCGGGATCCTGAATGGCTGCATAATTGTAAAGCTCCGTACAGCTTTCCCCTCATGGCTACAAATGAAGGATTAAAACCCTAAGCAGCAGAACCCATCTTACATCGGCAGATGTCTAAACTATTGGAGATCGTGGAAAGTATAATGCGGCGCTCAAAGATGCAAAGGCTCGTGAACTAGGGTCTCGTTTACAGCCGCACATACACAGGGGACGGCGCCATCTTGGGCCTAAGCACACGCCTCAGCACAACAGGTCAGCATGACAGGCAGAGGCGCAAGAGACCTGATACCTTAACCAGAACGCGGTTACAAAAAAGGCAAGCATTATTAACAGTCCGGTAAGACCATACCTCTTATACACCAACCCGAAGCACAAGCACAAACTACAAAAGGGGACATAAATAAAACAGACACGTGGGCAAACACGGAGCATATCACCCATACCTAAGTTTACAAAACTCTTGCCGAAAACAAAAAGCAGTGCTGGCACACCGCTAAACAGACATTAGACATTTTAAGACGGAGAACACGCTTGCTATATTGACGGCCTACTCCATAGCCCCAAACGCCTAGCACTAAGGAGACTACCATCTGGAGCTACCTCCACAAGTATACAAGAGCCACAAAAATAAACACTTTGCCACTCAACCTTACACTTAGTCAGAATTCCTGGCCTTCTGACGCACTTTACATAAATGGCATCCAAACGCCCCCCCAAGGGGGAAAAGGCGAGCAAATCAACAATGGCCACTACTACCAAACTGAATTCATACTTCAAAGCTATGGACACCACAGCTACTATAACGCCAACATCCCCGTATCCAGACAATGACTTACAGGAGGAAGACCCTGATATTCCCATAAATGACCCTAGCCTCCCCATAACAAAAGCTGACCTAAAATCTCTTCCAACAAAAGAAGACTTTGCAGCCTTTATGAACCAGGTCAGTCAGTTAATAAAAGACAGTCTAACTGAGGTCAAAAGGGACGTCAATGATCTTGGCAATAGGGTATTACAATTAGAAGAGAATGCGGAGGAAATTTCAGAACCTATTCAGCTACATGGCATGCAAATTCAGCATCAGAATGATGAAATAAGGCAAATGCAAATGCAAATAGAAGATCTGGATAACCGTGGAAGACGCCAAAACTTGCGGATCAGAGGAGTATCTGAAAACATCTCAAATGCTGCGCTTCCACAGTACATTCAAGACCTTTTCAGCTATCTTCTGGACACAAAAGAAGAGAATGACATCTCTATAGATAGGATGCACAGAGCCTTAAAACCGAAACCCTCAAACAAGGCACCCCCTAAAGACATTATTCTCCGCTGCCACAATTTTAAAGACAAGGAACAACTACTGGCTGCAGCCAGAAAGAAGGCACCAATCCACAAAAACGGGGATACAATACAAATATTTGCTGACCTAAGCCCGCTGACTCTAGCCAGACGGAGGGAAGTAAAATTCCTCACCACACATTTAAAGGATTGCAACGTACCATACTGATGGGGATTTCCCTTTGCCATCAAAGTATCCAAGGAAAACAAAGAATTTATATGCAAAGACCTAGAAGATTTTGATTCCTTTTGCTCCCAATTGGACATCCCCCTACCAAAACACATCCCCCAAGCCCTAGATCACACAGAGGATTCTCCAGGCACAGACCACCCTCCTCCAAAAACACAGCGTCAAAAATGGATCACTGTAAACAGGAAAAGAAAAACTGTATCCCCTACTCCCCACTGCTCAAGGGCACCACCCACAGAACCACCCTGATGGTCTCCAGCAGCATCTTGTATTTACAATTCGACATGCCCTACCACAGATACTACGGGATCAATTAGATCCTTGATGGCTGATTCTACTGACCCAACAGTCATCACACCGAGACATTGGTTCACCTGGTTAAAAGACTAAGTATTCAGTATCCGGATTTTCTACTCTCTGTTACAAATATTCAGTTCCTTTATTATGACATACATTAGACTTAAGCCTTAAAAAAACCTCCTTCAAGACATTCACTTTACAGTAGCCAACGGGGAAAGATAGTGGTATTTTAGTGCTACTATTACTCCTCCATTCCTCCACTGTTAGGACACGGAGTATAACTTTGTTCCTGGATTAGTTTTAATGGTTATTTTACATGCTCTTTAAATTTGTTGTTTATTGTTCTATTTATGTGTGAGGTTATCTCAAACTTAATTGACTTTAGATTCTGGAACACAATTGCAGAGAAAAAATGTTTAAATGTATCACTGTTTCAAATCTGAGTTCACTATTGAGGAGTGAAATCCCAGCAAGAATAGTGCAAATCAATATGATGGACAAATATCCCTATGAGGATTGATTCATATGTTCCTTAATTAAGAACACTGAAAACACATATGGTATGTGTAAAATAATAGCATAAACAGTTTATCGAATACTTCAATCAAAATGTTGCAGACTGAAAACAGATACAAAAATACAGGGTGCTGAGAATGTCAATTCAGGAAATTGGTAATCCTTATAACTCCAATAGGATTTTATAACACAAAGTCTTACAGCACCTCTTAGTATGGTAACATTTAACTGAGGAGTATCACTTTAAGCGGATTAGACTTGCTTGCAGTTATTCAACTAAGTATGGAAATGATACTTTGTAAGAAAAGCAACAAAAGATACTTGCGGTTCAGTTTGGTTAATCCGCCCTCCGGTCAGCTGACAATGATAGCCGTTACTCCTGAACGGTACTTGCAAACAAAGCAGGGGGAGAGTATTGAGAAGTGAGCTGATCTGTGCGGCAAACTCCGGTCTGATGCTTTGAGGCTCTGTAAGCTGAATTAACTGCAGCAGAGGGAGAAGTGGCAGTTTGCAGCTGCTGCTGCAGATTCAGTGTTGAAGCTGAATTAACTGCAGCAGAGGGAGAAGTGGCAGTTTGCAGCTGCTGCTGCAGATTCAGTGTTGATTCAGCACAAGTAATAGTGCAGGTGAGAAAGGTTTAGTGGAAATTAGGAAACTGTAGCGAAAAATTCACACTGACTTCCTTTTCTGAAAACTGGCAAATAAATTCAGTAGTAGGTGAAAAAAGGTTAAAGTCCACTTCCACTGAGAATAGATATAAACTTTAATTTGTAATCCAAATAGAGGCTTGCAATAGGAACACAAGCTGGGCTCAGGTAAAGGTAGATTACACTACAAAATACTAAGCAAGGAGCCACAGGAAATGGTGGCACTTATAACCTAGGCAACCAATGAGAAAGTTCCTATGCAAATCCCTGCTTAAAGGCACAGTAACCCTGACATGACCCCTCCCTTAAGGCAACTGTGCCACAGTTGTCGGTCTAGGTCGGTCCGGGTGCCTTCTGTGGAATAGGGTAACCAATCTAGGGGCATTCAGATTCAAAGCTGGTTCCCAAGAGTCTTCTTCAGAGGGATAACCCTTCCAGTGTACCAAATATTGTAATTCTACCTTTTTATGTCTTGAATTCAGTAGGGAATGAACTTCAAACACATCCTGATCCAAGGTGAGAGGTTGTGGTGGTAATAGTGTTAGGGAACTTCTAGATGGTGTATATGGTTTTAGAAGTGAGACATGGAATGTAGGATGGATCTTCATAATGTCAGGCAATTTGAGTGTAACAGCATTGTCATTAATGACACGGACGATAGGATAAGGTCCAATGTATAAGCCTGCTAATTTCTTGCAAGGGATTTGTAATTTCAGGTTTTTGGTAGATAGCCATACAAGATCACCCACGGTGTAATGAGGAGGAGGCCTTCTGCGAAGGTCATAGTAATGTTTTTGAACCTGTTGAGCTTTCTCAATGTTCTCATGTATAATCTGGAAATTCTGCTGTAGAGAGTCATGGAGATCTTCCATCGCGGGTGAATTCAAACCATCTGGAGAGGCAATTACGAAATCTGGATGGAAAGCATAGTTTGCGAAGAAGGGAGAATATTTCGTAGACGTATTCACAGCATTATTGTAGGCGAATTCGGCCATTGATAGGTATTTCACCCAATCAGTTTGGTTGTAAGAGCAATAGCAACGTAGAAATTGTTCAAGCCATTGGTTCAATCTTTCTGATTGACCGTTTGTTTGCGGGTGGAAAGAGGTGGTGAAACGGTGTTGCATATGAGTGAGTTCACATAGTTTGGTCCAGAAACGTGAGGTGAACTGAGTGCCTCTATCGGTGGTTATGATGGAAGGTAAACCATGGAGTCTAACTATGTTATCCAGAAAGAGCAGAGCTGTCTCAGATGAAGTGGGGAGTTTGTGAAAAGGTATGAAGTGTCCCATCTTGGTAAGTAAGTCGACTACAACTAAGATAGTGGTTTGATTGTTGGAATTGGGTAGTTCAACAATATAATCCATGGAGATGTGTTGCCATGGTCTAGTTGGAGCTGGTATAGGAATCAGTAGACCATAAGGAGGTATTCTTTCTGGCTTGGATACAGAGCAAATCTGACAGGAATGAATGTAACTGTGCACAGAGTCCTTTTGCTTGGGCCACCAGAAGGACCTTGAAATTATTTCCAAGGTACGTCGTATGCCAGGATGTTTAGATAGGGGGGTATCATGATGGATCTGAATAATTGATGTTCTCATAGGTTCAGGAACATAGATTTTTTGGTCATGATAGAATAAAGAATTCTTTTTTATCAAATTGTATGAAGATGGAGGGTTTTCCAGTGTGGTATGTCTTTTCAATTCGGATATCATATCAGTGGTAAGTCCAATGAAACGCTCATGAGGTATAATGGTAGTCTGTGTATCTAGTGGAGTAAGTCTTTCGGGTAGACGGGACAGGGCGTCTTCCTTGCCATTCCTTGAAGCTGGTCGGTAAACTATGTTGAAATTAAAACAGGAAAAGAACAGACTCCATCGTACCTGTCTTGCAGATAAGGTTTTACTGGTTTGTAGGTATACTAGGTTCCTGTGGTCTGTTAAAATTAAGATTGGATATTTAGTGCCTTCAAGGAGATGCCTCCAGTTTTCTAAGGCATGTTTTATCGCAAGGAGTTCTTTGTCTCCCATGGAATAGTTCCTTTCAGAGGAAATCATCATTGAAGAGTAATATGAAACGGGATGAATAGGATCTTTGAGGGACTTTTGTTGGGATAAAACTGCCCCCAGAGCAAAATCCGAAGAATCAACCTCTAAGATATACTGCAAGGATGGATCCGGAAAGTTCAAGATAGGTGCAGAGGTGAACTTCGTCTTTAGTAAGTTGAAAGCAAGATCTGCTTTTTCGTTCCAAATATAAGGTACATTAGTGCTGGTCAAAGTTGTCAATAGTTTGGCTACTTTAGAGAAATATTTAATACATTTTCTGTAGTAGTTCGCAAACCCTAAGAATTTTTGTAGGTCTTTCCTGGATTTAGGAACTGTCCAGTTCTTTACTGCTTCAAGCTTTTGTGTTTGCATAGTAACCCCAGTGGGAGAGATGTCGTATCCAAGGAAAGAGACTTGATCTGTATGGAATAGACACTTTTCCAGTTTGGCATAAAGTTTATGTTCTCTAAGTCGTGATAATACCTTCCGGACATGTTTGATGTGTTCATTCAGGTCTTTAGAATAAATTAGGATATCGTCTAGGTAGATGACTACACAGACGTTGAGTAAATCTCTGAACACATCATTGATAAAGTGCTGAAAAGTAGCTGGTGCATTGCACAGTCCGAAAGGCATTACAAGATACTCATATAGGCCCGTACCTGGTTCTAAAAGCAGTTAACCATTCCTGGCCCTCCTTTATCCTCACCAAGTTATACGCTCCCCTGAGGTCAAGTTTAGTATAGATCTTTGCTTCAGATAGACGTTCAATCAACTCCGGGATAAGAGGGAGAGGATAGCGGTTCTTGATTGTACGTTTATTCAGCTCCCGGTAGTCGATTATAGGTCTAAGTGTAGAGTCCTTGTTTCGGACAAAGAACATACCAGCGCCAGCAGGAGAGGTCGAAGTCCTGATGAAACCTTTTCTGAGGTTCTCTTTCAGATACTCTTTTAGATGAACTAATTCGGGTTGGCTCATAGGGTAGAGATGTCCGTATGGGATGGTAGAACCTGGTAGTAATTCGATCGGACAATCATACGGACGATGAGGTGGAATATTTTCAGCCTCGGTTTTACTAAAAACATCAGCAAAGTCAGAGTAGTGTGATGGAATCTCAGGCACGTAAATCTGAAGTATGCTATGGGTAGGCAAACAAGTCTGTGAGCAGTAATCGGAATTGAACTGAATATCGAAAGGGGACCATACAATCTGCGGGTTGTGTTGTTGTAACCACTTAATACCGAGAACCACAGGGAAAAGAGGAGAACTTCGAAAGAGATTAATTCAGTGTGACCATTAATGTTAACAGTGATAGGAACAGTTTGGTGTGTTATAGGACCTGTTTTAGGTGCTGAACCATCAATCATACGAATGGAGACAGGGTTATGCTTTAGAATAGTAGGTATTTTATTTGCTTTTACAACATGTTGGTCTATAAAACAACCATAAGCTCCAGAGTCGATTATAGGGTCAGTCGTCACTTGATCTTGCTCCCACTGTAAGGAGAGGGACAACATAGCGTAAGTATTCAAACGGTAAGATTGCACAGAGGAATTAATTTGTAAAAACTTACTTTTTTTAGTTTTCTGAAGTATGGGACAATCTTGTACTGAGTGGGATGGACTAGCACAATACATACAGAGATTTTTTATTTTCCTGCGATAGCGTTCTTCTGAAGTCAGAGGCCCTCTGACTGCACCTATTTCCATAAGAGTAGGAGTGGTTCTTGGTTGAGTAGTTGAAGGTATGGCCTTTGGACGCACATCTGTAGAAAATTTCTCTGCTTTTCTTTCGCGTAGTCTTCGGTCTAATTGTTGAGCAGTTTTCATTATGGCCTCCAGTGATTTTGGGAGCTCTATTCCGGCTAGCTCATCTTTTAATGCCTCCAAAAGACCTAAGCGAAACTGGTTACGTAAGGCAATTTGACTCCATTGAGAGTCTACAGCATACAGTTTGAAATCGGTTATGTAGTCCTCAACAGGTCTTTTGCCTTGTTTCAGGCTTCTCATAGATGTTTCGGCAGACATCTGGACATCGGTGTCATGAAAGAGTTCATCCATTGCATTGAAGAGATCTGTTAGAGTGGCTAATGCCGGATCATTATGCTCGCACAGATTATCTGCCCATGTGCGTGGCTCACCTCTCAGAAAAGAAATGGTACTGAGTACCTTGATTCTCTCAGTAGGGTAGCTACGAGGTCTTAAATTAAATAGAAGGTGGCAGGAATTTTTAAACTGTCTATAGTTTTTCATGTTGCCGGAGAAAGGTTCTGGTAATGATACCGATGGTTCAGAGGTTTGTAGTACCTGTGAGGGTTGTGGAGATATGGACTCCCTGATAATACCCCTTAGAGATTGGTTTTCAACCTGTAGGTCGTGCACAGCCTGGGCTAACTGATCCACTTTTTGGGATAAATTGTATACTATTTGTGGAAGCTCTGCTGGTTCCATGACTGGCTTAGTATTATGTGAAGCTATCTCAAACTTAATTGACTTTAGATTCTGGGACTCAATTGCAGAGAAAAAATGTTTAAATGTATCACTGTTTCAAATCTGAGTTCACTATTGAGGAGTGAAATCCCAGCAAGAATAGTGCAAATCAATATGATGGACAAATATCCCTATGAGGATTGATTCATATGTTCCTTAATTAAGAACACTGAAAACACATATGGTATGTGTAAAATAATAGCATAAACAGTTTATTGAATACTTCAATCAAAATGTTGCAGACTGAAAACAGATACAAAAATACAGGGTGCTGAGAATGTCAATTCAGGAAATTGGTAATCCTTATAACTCCAATAGGATTTTATAACACAAAGTCTTACAGCACCTCTTAGTATGGTAACATTTAACTGAGGAGTATCACTTTAAGCGGATTAGACTTGCTTGCAGTTATTCAACTAAGTATGGAAATGATACTTTGTAAGAAAAGCAACAAAAGATACTTGCGGTTCAGTTTGGTTAATCCGCCCTCCGGTCAGCTGACAATGATAGCCGTTACTCCTGAACGGTACTTGCAAACAAAGCAGGGGGAGAGTATTGAGAAGTGAGCTGATCTGTGCGGCAAACTCCGGCCTGATGCTTTGAGGCTCTGTAAATTGAATAAACTGCAGCAGAGGGAGAAGTGGCAGTTTGCAGCTGCTGCTGCAGATTCAGTGTTGAAGCTGAATTAACTGCAGCAGAGGGAGAAGTGGCAGTTTGCAGCTGCTGCTGCAGATTCAGTGTTGATTCAGCACAAGTAATAGTGCAGGTGAGAAAGGTTTAGTGGAAATTAGGAAATTGTAGCGAAAAATTCACACTGACTTCCTTTTCTGAAAACTGGCAAATAAATTCAGTAGTAGGTGAAAAAAGGTTAAAGTCCACTTCCACTGAGAATAGATATAAACTTTAATTTGTAATCCAAATAGAGGCTTGCAATAGGAACACAAGCTGGGCTCAGGTAAAGGTAGATTACACTACAAAATACTAAGCAAGGAGCCACAGGAAATGGTGGAACTTATAACCTAGGCAACCAATGAGAAAGTTCCTATGCAAATCCCTGCTTAAAGGCACAGTAACCCTGACATTATGTTATCATTGTCCACTGTTTAACCTCTGCTTCTCTAATATGTTCATGCAGATCTATGAGTATATACTCTCCCAAGACAGCGGTATTGGCGCTCTTCTCTGCTCCCATTGGTACGTACAGAATTACGTGATAACAGGTCTTTACGGCAAAATAAAGCAGCAAGACATGGTAAGAAACACACTTGACACCTCACCCACTAAACACCAGACCAAAAATAAAAATGACACATAGATCGCTAGTAATAGCCTCCCAAAACGCTAAGGGTTTCAACTCACCAACAAAGAGGTCAGTTGTACTCCAATGGTTCACCAACCAGAAAAGCTCGATAGTGTTTGTACAAGAAACACACTTTCCTAAAGCAAACAAACCTAAATTCCATAATAAAAACTTCCCACTCAGCTATTTTAACTCCCATGAAAAGAAGAGAAACGGAGTCGGAATCCTCATACACCGATCATTACCTTTTAAACTTCTTCACTCCACTCCAGATACAGAAGGCAGGATCCTCATCTTAGTTGGCCTCATATATAATAGACCTGTTACACTTGTGAATGTCTATGCTCCCAACACCCACAAGACTAAATTCTTTAACAAATTAAAAACAATGGTGCAAGATGCCGGCAGGGGGGTCATAATTCTGGGCGGAGACCTTAACACCACATTAGATCCCACCCTAGACACGACATCTGCCAACACCAAAGCATCGCCAAGTTCCCCCAATTCAGTATTTAAATATATCAGACATCTGAGATTGATAGACACGTGGAGAATGCAGCATCCCACACAGCGAAACTTTACTTTCCATTCCTTCCCCTGGGCCATGTATTCCAGAATAGATCACCTTTATTTGGATCAATCACACCTCTCATTACTATTAGACTCAGATATTGTCCCTACAGCTTGGTCAGATCACTCTATGATAACCATAACACTTGAGTGGCCAGACACCCCAATACACCCGTTCCTTTGGAGACTGGACACGTACCTTCTACACCACCCACCAACAATGAAAAAATTGACGTCCACACTGACAGAATACTTCAACATAAACGCAATCCCAGAGACTCGTCCCCTCTATATATGGGACGCTCACAAAGCTGTATTCCGAGGCGAATGCATTAAGCATAAATCATATCTCAAAAAGCAGTTTAACGCACAACTAAACTCTCTAACAACAAAACTACACACGCTTGAAATGCAACATAAAAACACACCCTCTGACACCAGCATTTTACAAATTCTAACGCACACTAGGAATGAACTTAAAACGCTACTTTACTCTGAAGCTCAGAGAAAGGCTTTACAGCTTAGAAAGAAATACCTATATGAAGGGAATCGCTCAGGGAGAATCCTTGCAAATACCCTCAAAGACAGAACTCACCACACACACATCCACGGGTTGCGAACCCCACTCGGAGAGCATATACATGACAGCAAGGCCATTGCTATGCACTTTAAAAACATCTACCATCAGCTATACAACCTAAAGACTAATGCTTCCCCAGCACACACCCAAAAAATGATGGAATACATAAACTCAGCCAATCTGAATAAACTTACGCAGGCACAAACAACAGACCTGGAAAGGCCTATAACTTTATCAGAAATATTGAAAGTTATCAAGGACCTGCCCACAGGGAAAAGCCCAGGCCAGGACGGTCTTACTAACCTATATTACAAGACATTCAGGAACATATTAGCCCCACACTTACTGAAACACTTCAACGCTCTAGATGAGAATAACCACCTTAGTGACGACTCCTTGACAGCACACATATCGGTGATCCTAAAACCTGACAAATCTCCGGAAGAAACAGCCAATTACAGACCGATTTCACTCCTGAACACTGATATTAAAATACTAGGAAACATTTTGGCGAATCGTTTAAACTTAGTACTGCACGACATAATACACACGGACCAAGTGGGTTTTGTTCCGGGCCGCGAGGCGAGGGACAACACCCTTAGGGCGTTGACACTTATTGAATACACAAAATATCACAATATTGAGGCAGTGCTTATAGCCATAGACGCAGAAAAAGCATTCGACTGGACAGATTGGCAATATCTTAAACTAACACTAAAAAACATAGGATTCGGACCAAAAATAATAAACACCATTTTCAACCTATACACCCACCCAAGTGCGAAAGTAAAAGTAAACGGGATTTTATCAGATAAGCTTCCAATACACAATGGCACACGCCAGGGTTGTCCCCTATCCCCGATCCTCTTCATCCTAATGATGGAGGTGTTCGCCTCACGAGTACGCTAGAATCAATGCATTCAGGGGATCTCGATAAACAAGCAGGATTACAAAGTCGCGCTGTATGCGGACGATGTATTGTTCACTGTGTCATCCCCGCTAACAACCATCCCAAAGATTCTGGTAGAACTAGACGAGTTTGGAAAATATACCAACTTTCTTGTTAACAAGCAAAAATCCGAGATTCTCAATATTACGTTACCAAATGCCAAATTTAAATCCCTGTCGGCAATCTGCCCGCTTCGGTTAAAATCAGATACCATAAAATACCTAGGGATCCACCTCTCCCCCAACCAGACGACACTATTTGACAGAAACTACAATACACTCTTACTCAATACACAACGCAACCTGAAGACATGGACAAATAAACCACTATCCTGGTGGGGTAGGATACAAGCCATTAAAATGACCACGCTACCTAGAATCCTTTACATTTTGCAAACCCTTCCACTCCATCTACCAAGCTGGTACATAAACAGGATTCAGAGAAGCCTTAATGCGTTTGTATGGGGTAAATGCAAACCACGAATCAATAGGAACACGATGTACAGACTAAATAAAGCTGGAGGTTTAGGACTACCTAGAATAGAGGAGTACTACCAGGCAGTGACACTACAAAAGATACTGGATTGGCATAGAGTGCAAGAACGTAAAGTATGGGTCACATTAGACTCACACATCCTAAAGGCACCACTAGTGCACGCCCTATGTTGGGTATCTAAAGACCTTAGACCTCCCCAGTGTCGGCATCTTGAAATCCATAAGCAACTTTTTAAGATTTGGGATCACATAATCGCTACCAAACCGCATATTACCACTTATAGATCACCGCTCTTCCCAATAGCTTTAAATATAGAAATGATAGGAGGCCTAGATAAAGGTTTCAAGCGGCTGACTGAATGGGACTATACGATCCCACTACTCAAATTCACAGAAGCAGGCAAACTATTAGACAGAGATAAATTGGCAGATCTAGCAGGTGGTAGATTCACCAAATGGCTAAAATATGCCCAACTACAACACTACATACATACATCCCCATTTAAGTCGGATCTGCTGAGAAAGCCCACTGCTTTCGAACAGATGTGTCATAGCGGAATTATACCTAGAGGTACACTCTCTATATCTCGCAAGCTTCTTATAGATACCCTCACAGACATTCTATCACCCTACACAGCTAAATGGCACCTCGACCTTAAAGACAACATAGACACAGAAAAATGGAATAAAATCATTAGCTCCCTCAAAAAATCTTCAACATCCCCCGAGATATTAGAATTAAACTTTAAAATCCTTCTTCGGTGGTATCTAACCCCATCGAGACTAGCTAGCATCTACCCCAACACGTCCAGCCTATGCTGGCGCGGCTGCGGAAAACATGGCAATTTAATCCACATGTGGTGGCAATGCCCAAAAGTCCGCCCACTGTGGAATGCAGTAGAATCCTATTTTAGACGAAGTAATCACACCGAATTTACACTGACCCCACACATAGCCCTACTAAATGACCTACCTAAAATGACCTGTTGTCTGAAAAGGCTAGTGCTACAGATAGGACTCAACAGTGCAAGAAAACTAATAGCGCGCCACTGGAAAAAACCTAGTACCCTGAGCGAAGTTATGTGGGTGGAAGAGGTGGAAGAACAATTCTCCTTAGAGACATATGGTTACTTATGCCGTAACAAAAAAGACACTATACTGAACGCTAAGCTAAGCTAAATCAGCCAATCAGAATCAAGTTCAATCCGATTGGCTGATTGAATCAGCCAATCGGATTGAACTTGATTCTGATTGGCTGATTCCATCAGCCAATCAGAATATTCCTACCTTAATTCCGATTGGCTGATAGAATCCTATCAGCCAATCGGAATTCGAGGGACGCCATCTTGGATGACGTCATTTAAAGAAACCGTCATTCGTCGTTCAGTCGTCAGCCAGGATGGATGTTCCGCGTCGGAGGTCTTCAGGATGCTGCTGCTCCGCTCCGGATGGATGACTATAGAAGATCCCGCTTGGATGAAGACTTCAATCGGATGGAAGACCTCTTCTGCCCCGCTTGGATGAAGACTTCTACCGGATGGAGGACCTCTTCTTGCTCCGCTTGGATCAAGACTTCGGACCCTCTTCTGGACCGATCGCTGAACCCGGTGAGCTGAAGACAAGGTAGGGAGATCTTCAGGGGCTTAGTGTTAGGTTTATTTAGGGGGGTTTGGGTTAGATTAGGGGTATGTGGGTATGTGGGTGGTGGGTTGTAATGTTGGGGGGGGGTATTGGTTTTTTTACAGGCAAAAGAGCTGAACTTCTTGGGGCATGCCCCGCAAAGGGCCCTGTTCAGGGCTGGTAAGGTAAAAGAGCTTTGAACTTTAGTAATCTAGAATAGGGTAGGGCATTTTTTTATTTTGGGGGGCTTTGCTATTTTATTAGGGGGCTTAGAGTAGGTGTAATTAGTTTAAAATTGTTGTAATATTTTTCTTATGTTTGTAAATATTTTTTTATTTTTTGTAACTTAGTTCTTTTTTATTTTTTGTACTTTAGTTAGTTTATTTCATTGTAGTTATTTGTAGGTATTGTATTTAATTAATTTATTGATAGTGTAGTGTTAGGTTTAATTGTAGATAATTATAGGTATTTTATTTAATTAATTTATTGATAGTGTAGTGTTAGGTTTAATTGTAACTTAGGTTAGGATTTATTTTACAGGTAAATTTGTAATTATTTTAACTATTTTAGCTATTAAATAGTTCTTAACTATTTAATAGCTATTGTACCTGGTTAAAATAAATACAAAGTTACCTGTAAAATAAATATTAATCCTAAAATAGCTATAATATAATTATAATTTATATTGTAGCTATATTAGGATTTATTTTACAGGTAAGTATTTAGCTTTAAATAGGAATAATTTATTTAATAAGAGTTAATTAATTTCGTTAGATTAAAATTATATTTAATTTAGGGGGTGTTAGTGTTAGGGTTAGACTTAGCTTTAGGGGTTAATACATTTATTAGAATAGCGGTGAGCTCAAGTCGGCAGATTAGGGGTTAATAATTGAAGTTAGGTGTCGGCGATGTTAGGGAGGGCAGATTAGGGGTTAATACTATTTATTATAGGGTTAGTGAGGCGGATTAGGGGTTAATAACTTTATAATAATAGCGGTGCGGTCCGCTCGGCAGATTAGGGGTTAATAAGTGTAGGCAGGTGGAGGCGACGTTGTGGGGGGCAGATTAGGGGTTAATAAATATAATATAGGGGTCGGCGATGTTAGGGCAGCAGATTAGGGGTACATAGGGATAATGTAAGTAGCGGCGGTTTACGGAGCGGCAGATTAGGGGTTAATAATAATATGCAGGGGTCAGCGATAGCGGGGGCGGCAGATTAGGGGTTAATAAGTGTAAGGTTAGGGGTGTTTAGACTCGGGGTACATGTTAAAGTGTTAGGTGCAGACGTAGGAAGTGTTTCCCCATAGCAAACAATGGGGCTGCGTTAGGAACTGAACGCGGCTTTTTTGCAGGTGTTAGGTTTTTTTTCAGCTCAAACAGCCCCATTGTTTTCTATGGGGGAATCGTGCACGAGCACGTTTTTGAGGCTGGCCACTTGCGTAAGCAACTCTGGTATCGAGAGTTGAAGCTGCGTTAAATATGCTCTACGCTCCTTTTTTGGAGCCTAACGCAGCCTTTATGTGGACTCTCAATACCAGAGTTATTTTTATGGTGCGGCCAGAAAAAAGCCGGCGTTAGCTTTTCGGGTCCTTACCGACAAAACTCTAAATCTAGCCGTAAGACACCCCGTGCACTCAACTGGGAAAGAGAATTATTTCTGAGATTATTCTTAAAGCTGTATTTGATGATAATAATGTAACAATTCTTGGTTGATGCTTCCTGACTTGTACATTTCTAATAAAAATAATAAAAAAATAAAAAAAAAATAACATTATATAGCAGCAAACAGATATTTGAAGCTGCTGGTGCCTCTGGAGTCCCACGGTCATAAAGGTGTAGAGTCCTCCAGAGTCTTGCAACTGTGCATAAACCTTCCATTCGACCACCACTAACCAATGCTCACAAGCAGAAACGTCTGCATTGGGCAGAAAAATACATGAAGACTCATTTTCAAACAGTCCTGTTCATTGATGAGTGCCGTGCAACCCTGGATGGTCCAGATGGATGGAGTAGTTAATGGTTGGTGGACGGCCACACTGTATAAACAAGGCTGCGATGTCAGCAAGGTGTGGTGGAGTCATGTTTTGGGCCAGAATCATGGGAAGAGAGCTGGTTGGCCCCTTTAGGGTCCCCGAAGGTGTAAAGATGACCTCTGCAAAGTATGTGGAGTTCCTAACTGACCACTTCCTTCCCTTGTACAAAAGGAAGAACTATGCTTTCCGTAATAAAATCATCTTCATGCATGACAATGCACTATCTCGTGCTTCAAAGAATACCTCTGCATCAATGGCTGCTATGGGGATAAAAGGAGAGAAAGTCATGGTGTGGCCTCCATCCTCCCCTGACCTCAATCCTATTGAGAACCTTTGCTTCAAGCAAAAGATCTATGCGGGTGGGAGGCAGTTTACATCCAAACAGCAGCTCTGGGAGGCTATTCAGACATCTTGCAAACAAATTCAAGCAGAAACTGTCCAAAAACTCATAAGTTCAATGGATGCAAGACTTGTGAAGCTGCTATCAAATAAGGGGTCCTATATTAAAATGTAACGTGATCTGTTAAAAATTTTAAAAAGTTAAAATGCTGTTCAAAGTTTGATTGAAATAGCTTTTGATTTCAGTAAATACGCTGCAAACACAACAAATGACAATTTTCAGTTCTTTACAACCTATAAAGTGTTTTGAAACTTACTGTGCATAATAATTTGGAACAGTGCATTGTAAGTTTTTTTTATTTTAAAAAACATACTGTTATCATTAGGAGGTTTGTTCAATAAAATTTGAATTGTAATCTTAATAGTTGATAACATGAGAATTATGCTGACTGTTGTTTACATCAATTATTTAGGTAAATGAGAAAGATATCATTGGCATAATAATTTGGAACAGGGTGTATATATCAGATGCTAATTAACCCTTTTTATCAGTGGTCCAAAAGTGACCGTCTTTACCATTTGAGGCCCTCCCCAGTATCATATTAACTTACTTGCAGGTAGATTAAGAGTTGTGCGTTCGTCTTTTAACGCTGAAAAAATTGTAAGTTCAGCGTTAAAACAGCAACGCTTTTCGGTATAGCTGTACCGCAAGCCTTTTAGCCTGTAACGCAACGTCTTTCCAACCCATGTAAAAATATTTTTTTTTCATGGGATTTCCATAGCGCTGCATTATGAGTTTTGCGGTGAGGCTAAAAATATTGCGTTACACCCTCAAACGGCAAGATCCGTGCTGCCATCTGAGAGCAGTAGTTTTACACAAAACAAAACTGTTACATAAAGCTCATAACTAAAGTACACTAACACCCATTAACTACCTATTAACCCCTAAACCGAGGCCCTCCCGCATCTCAAACACTATATTAAAGTTATTAACCTCTAATCTGCCGCTCCTGAAATCGCCGCCACTAATACAATTTATTAACCCCTATGCCGCCACTCCCCGCCACCGCCGCCACTATAATAAACCTATTAACCCCTAAACCGTAAGCCCCCCACAACGAAATATACTTAACTATTAACCCCTAAACCGAAAGCTCCCACATCGCAATAAACTAATTTAAACTAGTAACCCCTAAACCTACTGCACCACCATATTTTATATTAAATTTCCCTATCTTAATTTAAATATAAAATTTACCTGTCAAATTAAAACAACTAAGTTTAAACTAACAATTAAACTAATATAACTATTAAACTAAAAGTAAACTAACTACCAATTAAAGAGAACTAAAATATACATTAAATGAACATGTCGCCTATTGTTATCGCCAAAAATATCAATAAAAAATTATTTAAAAAAATAAATGGTAATGCTGTGATAAAACATATTGGCCTAGTTTACAAGTAGTACACAAAAATATTAGCTCTGTTGTGCATTATCATCTCCTGCTTCTATTTTTGCGCTCATGTTACAAGTCCAAAGTTATTAGTTATTGCTCAAAGGATAGTCTAGGGGGCGCTAGCTTCTGCATGTCAGATATCACAGGTGCACTAAAACAATAGACTTCTTTGGGATGCAGCAGTAAAAATTATGATGGATATCGCTCAAGCACTAAACTTAATCTACTCTAAGCAGTTCTATGCTCTAAATCTAAACTGGGTTATCCATTAAAGGGATAGTAAAGTCAAAATTAAACTTTTCTGATTCAGACAGAGGCCTCTAGTTATCAACGTGTCTACTTACCTGCCTTCGCCGGCCCAATACGCCCGCCTAAACTCGCCTACCATCGCCGCCGCGGACCTGAATAATCTCGCCAAAGTTATCAAAAAATCTGTCAAAAAGCCGCGCACCAAGTACGGGGCGATGAGCAGCGGACTGTGATAGTCATCACTCATCCGATCTCGCTGCTCTTCGGCTTTCTCCCAGCTTTATTGATACCCCTGTCACTAAGCACCCACACTAAACTACACTGTTCTATCCCCTATACCGGCACCCCCGGAGCCCCCCGCAACTAAATAAAGTTATTAACCCGCCACTCCTAGACCCCACCGCAACTATAATAAATGTATTAACCCCTAAACCGCCACTCCCGGACCCCGCCGCCACCTACATAATACCTATTAACCCTTTCCTGCCCCCCCTATACCGCCGCCACCTATAATAAATTTATGAACCCCTATCCTGCTGATCCAGTACCCCGCCGCAACTAAATAAATTGTTTAAACCCTAAACCGCCGCTCCCGGACCCCGCCACAACCTATATTACACTTATTAAACCCTAATCTGCCCCCCCCATACACCGTCGACACCTATAATAAATGTATTAACCCCTATCCTACCCCCCGTATACCGTCGCAACCTATAATAAAATTATTAACCCCTAAACCTAAGTCTAACCCTAACACCTAGGGTTACCTATAAAATAAACCCTAATATAGCTACAATATAACTAATAATTATATTGTAGCTATTTTAGGATTTATTTTTATTTTATAGGTAACTTTGTATTTATATTAACTAGGTAGAATAGTTATTAAATAGTTATTAACTATTTAATAACTACCTAGCTAAAAGAAATAGAAAATTACCTGTAAAATAAATCCTAACCTAAGTTACAATTAAACACTACACTATCATTAAATAAATTAAATTAATTATCTACAAATACCTAAAATTAAATACAATTAAATAAATTAAATAAGTACAAAAAAATAAAAAGAAATAAGTTACAAAAAATAAAAAAAAACATTACAAGATTTTTAAGCTAATTACACCTAATCTAAGCCCCCTAATAAAATAACAAAGCCCCCCAAAATAAAAAAAATGCCCTACCCTATTCTAAATTACGAAAGTTAACAGCTCTATTACCTTACCAGCCCTTAAAAGGGCCTTTTGCGGGGCACGCCCCAAAGAAATCATCTCTTTTGCCTGTAAAAAAAAAACCACAATACCACCTCCCAACATTACAACCCACCACCCACATACCCCTACTCTAAGCCAAACCCCCTTAAATAAACCTAGCACTACCCCCCTGAAGATCATCCTACCTTTAGCCGTCTTCAGCCAGCCGACCACCGATGGAACAGAAGAGGACATCCGCAGCGGTCGAAGTCTTCATCCAAGTGGCGCTGAAGAGGTCTTCCAGTCGATAGAAGTCTTCATCCAGGCGGCGTCTTCAATCTTCATCCATCCAGAGCGGAGCCATCTTCAAAGCAGCCGACGCGGAGCCATCTTCATCCACCGACGCCTACTCGCCGAATGAATATTCCTTTAAGTGACGTCATCCAAGATGGCGTCCCTCAAATTCCGATTGGCTGATAGGATTCTATCAGCCAATCGGAATTAAGGTAGAAAAAATCTGATTGGCTGATCCAATCAGCTAATCAGATTGAGCTTGCATTCTATTGGCTGATCGGAACAGCCAATAGAATGCAAGCTCAATCTGATTGGCTGATTGGATCAGCCAATCGGATTGAACTTGAATCTGATTGGCTGATTGGATCAACCAATCAGATTTTTTCTACCTTAATTCCGATTGGCTGATAGAATCCTATCAGCCAATCGGAATTCGAGGGACGCCATCTTGGATGATGCCACTTAAAGGAATATTCATTCGGCGAGTAGACGTCGGTGGATGAAGATGGCTCTGCGTTGGCTGCTTTGAAGATGGCTCCGCTCCGGATGGATGAAAATTGAAGACGCCGCCTGGATGAAGACTTCTATTGGATGGAAGACCTCTTCAGTGTCCCTTGGATGAAGACTTCGACCGCTGTGGATGTCCTCTTCTGTTCCATCGGTGTTCGGCTGGCTGAAGACGGCTAAAGGTAGGATGATCTTCAGGGGGGTAGTGTTTATTTAAGGGGGGGTTGGAATAGAGTAGGGGTATGTGGGTGGTGGGTTGTAATTTTGGGGGGTGGTATTGTGTGTTTTTTTACAGGCAAAAGAGCTGATTTCTTTGGGGCATGCCCTGCAAAAGGCCCTTTTAAGGGCTGGTAAGGTACTAGAGCTGTTAACTTTCGTAATTTAGAATAGGGTAGGGCATTTTTTTATTTTGGGGGGCTTTGTTATTTTATTAGGGGGCTTAGATTAGGTGTAATTAACTTAAAAATCTTGTAATTTTTTTTTATTTTTTGTAACTTATTTCTTTTTATTTTTTTGTACTTATTTAATTTATTTAATTGTATTTAATTGTAGGTATTTGTAGATAACTAATTTAATTTATTTAATGATAGTGTAGTGTTAGGTTTAATTGTAACTTAGGTTAGGATTTATTTTACAGGTAATTTTGTATTTCTTTTAGCTAGGTAGTTATTAAATAGTTAATAACTATTTAATAACTATTCTACCTAGTTAAAATAAATACAAAGTTACCTGTAAAATAAATATAAATCCTAAAATAGCTACAATGTAATTATTAATTACATTGTAGCTATCTTAGGGTTTATTTTACAGGTAAGTATTTAGATTTAAATAGGAATAATTTAGTTAATGATAGTGTAGTGTTAGGTGTAATTGTAACTTAGGTTAGTTTTTATTTTACAGGTAAATTTGTCTTTATTTTAACTAGGTATTTAATAGCTATTGTGCCTAGTTAAAATAAATTGAAATTTGCCTATAAAATAAAAATAAATCCTAAAATAGCTACAATATAATTATTAGTTATATGGTAGCTATATTAGGGTTTATTTTATAGGTAAGTATTTCGTTTTAAATAGGATTAATTTAGTTAATAATAGTAATTTTATTTAGATTTATTAAAATAATATTTAAGTTAGGGGTGGTGTTAGGGTTAGGGTTAGACTTAGGTTTAGGGGTTAATTAGTTTAATATAGATGGCAGCGGTATAGGGGGGCAGGATAGGGGTTAATAAATTTATTATAGGTGGCGGCGGTATAGGGGGGGGCAGGATAGGGGTTAATAGGTATTATGTAGGTGGCGGCGGGGTCCGGGAGTGGTGGTTTAGGGGTTAATCAGTTTATTAGAGTGGCGGTGGGCTCCGGGAGCGGCGGTTTAGGGGTAATACATTTATTTAGTTGCGGCGGTGTAGTGGGGGGCAGATTAGGGGTGTTTAGACTTGGGGTACATGTTAGGGTGTTAGGTGCAGACGGTTCCCATAGGAATCAATGGGATGTCGGGCAGCAGCGAACATGAACTTTTGCTATGGTCAGACTCCCATTGATTCCTATGGGATCCGCCGCCTCCAGGGCGGCGGATTGAAAACCAGGTACGCTGGGCCGGAAAAGTGCTGAGCGTACCTGCTAGTCATTTGATAACTAGCAAAAGTAGTCAGATTGTGCCGAACTTGCGTTCGGAACATCTGGAGTGACGTAAAAATAGATCTGTGTAGGACTGAGCCCGGCGGATCGAAGCTTACGTCACAAAATTCTACTTTTGCCGGTGTGTAGGGCTTGATAACTAAGGCGAATCAGCCTCGCCATAAATACTCTGCGGAATTCCAGCGTATTTGCAGTTGATGGCTTGATAACTAGTGGCCAGAGAATTCAATTTTAAACAACTTTCCATTTTGCTTCTAATATTTCATTTTCCTTGTTCTCTTTTGTTGAAAAGCATACCTAGGTAGATTCAGGAGCAGCAGTATATTACTGGGAGTTACAGTATCTCCCAAAAGTGAGTACATCCCTCACATTTTTGTAAATATTTTATTAAATCTTTTCAGGTGACAACACTGAAGAAATGTCACTTTGCCACAATGTTAAGTAGTGAGTGTACAGCTTGTATAACAGTGTAAATTTGCTGTCCCCTCAAAATAACTCAACACACAGCCATTAATGTCTAAACCGTTAACAACAAAAGTGAGTACACCCCTAAGTGGAAATGTCCAAATTGGGCCCAAAGTGTCAATATTTTGTGTGGCCACCATTATTTTCCAGCACTGCCTTAACTCCCTTGGGCATAGAGTTCCCCAGAGCTTCAAAGGTTGCCACTGGAGTCCTCTTCCACTCCTCCATGACAGCATCACAGAGATGGTGAATGTTAGAGACCTTGCGCTCCTCCAACTTGGCCAGTCCATCACCTTTCCCCTCAGCTTCTTTAGCAAGGCAGTGGTCATCTTGGAGGTGTGTTTGGGGTCGTTATCATGTTGGAATACTGCCCTTCGGCCCACTCTTTGAAGGGAGGGGATCATGCTCTGTTTCAGTATGTCACAGTACATGTTGGCATTCATGGTTCCCTCAATGAACTGTAGCTCCCTAGTGCCAGCAGCACTCATGCAGGCCCAGACCATGACACTCCCACCACCATGCTTGACTGTAGGCAAGAAACACTTGTTTTTGTACTCCTCACCTGGTT